>NC_045435.1:111849110-111849632 GCF_002776525.5 Piliocolobus tephrosceles
TGGAGGATATTGTTCAGGGTTGAAGAACGTATATTCAAAGATTATAGAGGCGTCACGCTACCTGACTTCAAACTATACTACAAGGCTACAGTAACCAAAACAGCATGGTACTGGTACCAAAACAGAGATATAGACCAATGGAACAGAACGGAGCCTTCAGAAATAATGCCACACATCTACAACCATCTGATCTTTGACAAACCTGAGAAAAACAAGAAATGGGGAAAGGATTCCCTATTTAATAAATGGTGCTGGGAAAATTGGCTAGCCATAAGTAGAAAGCTGAAACTGGATCCTTTCCTTACTCCTTATACGAAGATTAATTCAAGATGGATTAGAGACTTAAATGTTAGACCTAATACCATCAAAACCCTAGAAGAAAATCTAGGTAGTACCATTCAGGACATAGGCATGGGCAAGGACTTCATGTCTAAAACACCAAAAGCAACGGCAGCAAAAGCCAAAATTGACAAATGGGATCTCATTAAACTAAAGAGCTTCTGCACAGCAAAAGAAACTACC
>NC_045435.1:111849732-111986106 GCF_002776525.5 Piliocolobus tephrosceles
GAATGGGAGAAAATTTTTGCAATCTACTCATCTGACAAAGGGCTAATTTCCAGAATCTACAAAGAACTCAAACAAATATACAAGAAAAAAACAAACAACCCCATCAAAAAGTGGGGAAAGGATATGAACAGACATTTCTCAAAAGAAGACATTCATACAGCCAACAGACACATGAAAAAATGCTCATCATCACTGGCCATCAGAGAAATGCAAATCAAAACCACAATGAGATACCATCTCACACCAGTTAGAATGGCAATCATTAAAAAATCAGGAAACAACAGGTGTTGGAGAGGATGTGGAGAAATAGGAACACTTTTACACTGTTGGTGGGATTGTAAACTAGTTCAACCATTATGGAAAACAGTATGGCGATTCCTCAAGGATCTAGAACTAGATGTACCATATGACCCAGCCATCCCACTACTGGGTATATACCCAAAGGATTATAAATTATGCTACTACAAAGACACATGCACACGTATGTTTATTGCGGCACTATTCACAATAGCAAAGACTTGGAATCAACCCAAATGTCCATCAGTGACAGACTGGATTAAGAAAATGTGGCACATATACACCATGGAATACTATGCAGCCATAAAAAAGGATGAGTTTGCGTCCTTTGTAGGGACATGGATGCAGCTGGAAACCATCATTCTTAGCAAACTATCACAAGAAGAGAAAACCAAACACCGCATGTTCTCACTCATAGGTGGGAACTGAACAATGAGCTCACTTGGACTCAGGAAGGGGAACATCACACACTGGGGCTTATCATGGGGAGGGGGAAGGGGGAGGGATTGCATTGGGGAGTTATACCTGATATAAATGATGAATTGATGGGTGCTGACGAGTTGATGGGTGCAGCACACCAACATGGCACATGTATACATAAGTAACAAACCTGCACGTTATGCACATGTACCCTAGAACTTAAAGTATAATAAAAAAAAAAGGGGGGGAAAAATAAATAAAAAGTAATTTAGTTAAAATTAAAACTTAATTAATTAATGTACTAAATAGTCACAACACTGCTAAAAGGTGCAGTAGAGGGTAAACAGGTAAAATGAATTTAGTTCATTATCTGTAGATTTAACAAATATCCCTGTTTTATATTTACTTAGATAATTCAATGCTCATTCAGCAACTCAAGCCTTGCTTGATATGACAGGGAAAAAATTCTGAAGCTCTAAAGGAGAATTAATCAAACAGAATTAAAGTCATTCTCATGCAAACTCCATTCTTCCAGATGGCATCTATCCTACAATGAAAATTTTAGGAAATGGGGCACACAGGCAACTATGGACAAAGAAGGTCAAAGGAACTTCCTAAAAGCATGTCGAGATATCATAAATCATATACAGAAAACATTGATTTTTGAAGAGTAACATGGTAGAAAATTGAACAATAATAGTTATGATGGCAACATAGTGTGAAGGCAGACAGCTGGAGGGCTTGAAAAATAATGGGGAACATTTTCACTTTGAGGGTGGCCACACAGTGATCAAAGCACCTTCAAATAAAGTTTATTTTTAAATACAATGAATAGAGTATAATTGTTTTACGTATGTTGGGCCTCATGATCTGTCAACAAAGTAAGAAATAATAGGACTCAAACTCTATCAAAATAGAAAGCTTCTTAGCTTGTAAAATACAAATCAAGGGATATGATTGATCAACACAGATGCAAATATCCTCAACAAAATCCTAACAAACTGAATTCTACAGCACACTAAAAGGATCATTCGCTATAGTCAAGTGGAATTTACCACCGGGATCCTAAGGTGGTTTAACATACATAAACCTATTAATGTGATACACCATGTTAACAGAATGCAGGACAAAAAACATGATCTCATTAAATGCAGAAAAATAATTTAACAAAATTCAATATCCTTTTACAATAAACACTCTCAACAAATCAGATACAGAAGGAATCTACCCTAACACAATAAAGGCCATATATGACAAGCCCACAACTAACATACTCACCAGAGAAAAGTTAAAAGGCTTTTTTCCCAGATCAAGAAAGACAAGGATGCCCACTCTGACCACATCTATTCACTAGAATACTGGAAGTCCTCGTCAGAACAATTAGGCAAGAGAAAGAAATAAAAGTCACTAACTATTGTGGGAAGCCAGGGACCCTGAACAGAGGGACCAGCTGGGATCGTGGCAGAGGTACATAAATTATGAATATTTCATGGACATTTGTCAGTTCCCCAAATTAATACTTTTATAATTTCTTATGCCTGTCTTTACTGCAATCTCTAAACATAAATTGTGAAGATTTCATGGACATTTATCAGCTCCCAAAATTAATACTTTCTTATGCTTGTCTTTAATCTCTTAATAATTTAAGTGTTAATAATTTCTTATGCTTGTCTTTAACCTCTTAATCCTGTTATCTTCCTAAGGTGAAAATGTATGTCACCTCAGGACCATTATTGTACAAATTGATTGTAAAACATGTGTGTTTGAACAGTATGAAATCAGTGCACCTTGAAAACGAACAGAATAACAGTGATTTTAGGGAACAAGGGAAGACAATCAAAGGTCTGTCTGCCTGTGGGGTCGGGCAGAGTAGAACCATATTTTTCTTCTTGCAGAGAGCCTATAAAGGGACATACAAATAGGAGAGACATTGCTGAATTCTTTTCCCAGCAAGGAATATTAATAATTAATACCCTGGGGAAGGAATACATTTCTGGGGGGAGGTCTATAAATGGCTGCTCTGGGAGTGTCTGTCTTATGTAGTTGAGATAAGTACTGAAATATGCCCTGGTCTCCTGCAGTACTCTCAGGCATATTAGGGTGGGGAAAAGATCCCACCAAGGTAAATTTGAGGTCAGATGGGTTCTCTGCTCTTTGACCCTGTTTTCTGTTGTTTAAGATGTTTATCAAGGCAATATGTGCACAGCTGAACATAGACCCTCATCAGTAATTCTAATTTTGCCCTTTGCCTTGTGATGTTTGCTTTGCCCTTTGCCTTGTGATCTTTATTGCCCTTTAAAGCATGTGATCTTTGTGACCTACTCCCTGTTCGTACACACCCTGCCCTTTTAAAGTCCTTAATAAAAACCTGCTGATTTTGAGGCCCAGGGGACATCACGGACCTACCGATATATGATGTCACCCCTGGAGGCCAGCTGTAAAATTCCTCTCTTTGTACTCTTTCTCTTTATTTCTCAGACCAGCCAACACTTAGGGAAAACAGAAAGGACTTACATTGAAATATTGGGGGCTGGTTCTCCTGATAACTAACAATGAACTATCTGAAAAAGAAATCAAGAAAACATATCCATTTACAATAATTAAAAAAAAAATACTTAGGAATAAATCTAACCAGGAGGTAAAAGATCTGTATACTGAAAACTATAGAACATTGATATAGGAAATTGAAGAAAACATGAAAAATGAAATAATATTCCATGGTTATAAATTGGAAGAATTGATATTGTTAAAATGTTCATAATACACAAAGTAATCCACAGATTTAATATAATCTCTAACAAAATTCCAATAACATATTTCACAGAAATAGAAAAAAAAAATCTTAAAATTCAGATAGAACCCCAAAAAGACTTCCAAATAGTCCAATCTTGTTCAAAGGGTACAAAGTTGGAGGCATTACAGTATCTCACTTCAAACTATATTACAAAGCTATAGTAATCAAAACAGAATAAAAGAGAATAAAAATAGGCACATTGACCAACGACATAAAACCCAGGCATTAGGGCAAACTGATTTTTGACAAAGATTCCAAGAACATACAATGGTTTCTTCAATAAGTAGTGTTAGGAAAACTGGATATCCACATGCAGAAAAATGAAGTTGTATCCTTATCTCACATCATATTAAAAAATCAACTAAAAATTGATAAAATATATTGATATGAACTCTGCAACTGTAAAAATACTAGAAGAATATAGAGAGGAAAAGCTACATGACATCGGTCTAGGCAATGATTTTCTTGCATTTGACCCCAAAAGTTCAGGTAACAAAAGCAAAAATAGACCAAAGGTATTACATCAAACGAAAACAAAATCAAAAAACAAAAACAAAAAACACTTTTGGCCAGGTGCATTGGCTCACCCCTGTAATCCTAGCACTTTGGGAGGCTGAAGCAGGAAGGTCTGCTGAGGTCAAAAGTTTGAGAGCTGCCAGGGCAACATAGCAAGACCTCATCTCTACCAAAAAAAAAAAAAAAAAAATTAACTCGCTCTGGTGTCATGCACTTATAGTCTCAGCTACTCAGGAAGCTGAGTTGGAAGGGCTGCTTGAGCTCAGGAGAACAAGGTTGCAGTGAGCTATGATCATGCCGCTGTACTCCAGCCTGGGTGACAGAGACCCTGTGTCAAAAAACAATAAACAAAAAACAGTTTTGCACAAAAAAAGAAACAATTAATAGAGAAAAGAGATATATGAATTAGGAGAAAATATTTTCAAGCCATATATTTGGTAAAGAGCTAGTATCCAAAATATATAAGACATTTAAGCAATTCTATATCAGGAAAACAAATAGCACAACTTAAAAATGAGCACGGGACTTGGATAGATATTTTTCCGAAGAAGACATACTGATGGCCAACAGATATGTGAAAAAAATGCTCAATACCACTAATCATCAGGGAAACACAAATTAAAACTACAATGAGATATCCCCTCATGACTATCAGAATGGTTATTATCAGAAAGGCAAAAGATAAGTGTTCATGAGAATGTGGAGAAAAGGAATCCTTGTACATTTTGGTGGGAATGTAAATTAGAACAGCTATTATGGAAAAGAGTGTGGAGAACCCTCAAAAAGTTAAAAACGCAATGATCATATGGTCCAACAAACCCAATTCTAGGTATATATCCAAATGAAACTAAAGCAGTGTCTCAAAGAGATATCAGCATTTTCATGTTCATGTCATTGTAGCATTATTCATAAGAGTGAAAATATATATATATACACACACACACACACATATACACATACATATATATATATGCCAATGGAATACTATTCAGCCATAAATAAGAAAGATATGTTGTCATTTGCAATAACATGGATGAACCTGGAGGACATTATGCTAACTGAAATAAGCCAGGTATAGAAAGACAAATACCACATGTTCTCACTTTACATGTGAAATGTAAAGCTATTACACTCAAAGAAGCAAAGCATACAATGGTGGTTACCAGAATTTAGGGGCAGGGAAGAATTGGAAGCTGTTGATCAAAGGGTACAAAGTTTTAGTTACACAGGAGGAATAAATGATAAGCATTTGAGTTGATGGATATATTAATTAGCTTGATTCAGTCATTACACACTATCTACATATATCATAACATCACTTTGTACCACATAAATATATATGACTATAATTTTTCAATATAAAAAACTAAAAATTAAAAAAAGAATCAAGGGATTTGAAGTTTGCTATTTTCAAATATATGATTTTAGGGGGTTTTGGTACTATACCATGTGGGAAAACTAGGATAAATAGATCTAGATTACAGGGAGATATATTTAAAATTTTGGTCTAATGCCTTCCCCTATTGCTCACCAAAATGCTAATGAAGGTCTTAAAAATACATGGGTGCCTTCAAATATCATAGGTGTGAAACACAGTAGATGCGTTAGCTTGGACATGAATGAAGATGGAGCTGCCTCAACCACACACACAGCTATATAGCATAGGTATTAAAAAAAACTTCAGAGCTCAATGGCCTGAAATGAAATTCAGCTCAATCTATTACCTATGTGACTTTGGGCAAATTATTTAACCTCGTTAAAATTCAGTTTATCTGTAAATAAAATGAAGATAATAATTGCATGTTTCTGATAGATCCATTGTAAGGACTAAAGCATTTAGAGAAGTGCCAGTAACATAACAAGTAATACACTTTAGGAATAATAATAATATTGATTATTATTATATTATACATTATAATTAAAATAATGATATTTATGATTATTATAGTAACAACTAATGGTGGTTGGAATAAATGTTGTAAGTCCTCTTTCTCATTTCATGAATTGTGTACACTTAAAATTTCCATCTCCTTCCCACTTACAATCCATAATTTACTAATAGAGCGATACAGTGTGTGGGAGCTGAACTGTGAACTTTCCCAAAAGGATTACTTCATTCTTGATTTCATTATCTTGATTTCAGTCTTGACTTTACTAGCAACGATTAAGCCCTGAAAATTCTCTTACAAATTGTGTGCCCATTTTTACTGGAATTTGGTAATAGTAACAGATAATACATAGAACAATATAAAAGTGGTATTGGGTTTACAGTTATAACATGAATAGTATTATCTCCCTTCAACTATGTTACATTGTATTAAAAAAATCAATATGTAATTGTATTAGACATTTTTACATGTTAAGAGAAGGGACAATTGATATTTTGTTCCAACTTTTTTACTTAAATAAATCTAAATCTCCAATTGACAAATATGTACTCAGAACATAATCATAATTCAACCAAATTCAGTTATCTAAATCAATATACTCTAATATATTCAGTGCATGTTAAAGTACAGGCTAAATATCCTCATTTTTTGGTTACAACTACCCTTTTCTAGTTCCCCATCAGCACCTATAAACAAACACCTTACGGCCTGCTACATGAGCCTCAAAAAGCTGTTCTGAAGCATCAACACAATTACAGAAATTGAAATGTGCTTAAAATCTGAGTTAGTGCTGTCAGTGAACGTGATTAAAGGCAAACAAAAATCTATGCATACCGATACTATGTGACATAATGATTGTCGGAAATATTTTTTCAAATCTCAGCTTAATCTGAAATGCATTGCTTGAGATTCTGAACTAGTATAAATCAAGCTAAAGTAGCTGATAAAGTAATTGAAATGCAACAAAATAAACCATGATAAATATGAAAATAAAAATTTAATTGATATAGTTTAAAATGCCAGCAAGCCTCTCAGAATCCTTATAATAGTGACAGTAGCTAAGATCAAGTCTCTCTAGAAGTAATCCATGTCTATGGAACCTACAAATAAGTATAAAGTTTTATAAGTCCAACTTTTAAACTAAAAGTTTCCAGGCAACTGGGAACACGAGAAAAATACTCATATTATGAAGAAAGAAAATAAGCAAGTATCTTGAATTCGTTTTTATTTATTTATTTATTTTTATTATTTTTTTTTTTTGAGACGGAGTCTCACTCTGTCACCCAGGCTGGAGTGCAGTGGCGTGATCTCTGCTCACTGCAAGCTCTGCCTCCTGGGTTCATGACACTCTCCTGCCTCAGCCTCCTGAGTAGCTGGGACTACAGGTGCCCACCAGCACGCCCGACTAATTTGTTGTATTTTTAGTAGAGATGGGGTTTCACCATGTTAGCCAGGATGGTCTCGATCTCCTGACCTCGTGATCTGCCCGCCTCGGCCTCCCCAAGTGCTGGGATTACAGGCATTTGCCACCACACCTGGCAGTATCTTGAATTTCTAAGAAACACCAGTGAAATTCCTCAGGCTACTTGTTCCTTCTTCAGAATCTCATTGATGTGAAATGACATTTCTTGAGTAAATTATAGTCCAAAGTGGTCTTAATAAAGAGCACTCTGATAGCTATTATTTTTTCTCCCTCTCTCCTGTCTCTAAGAAAGATCACTTTTATCATAACTCACTAGGAATCATTTATTTACTTAGATATTCATTCACCTACTATTTATTTAGTGACTTTTATGTTCCTGGCACTGAGCTAGCTGTTGGAAT
Organism: Piliocolobus tephrosceles; assembly: GCF_002776525.5. Lineage (NCBI taxonomy): Eukaryota > Metazoa > Chordata > Mammalia > Primates > Cercopithecidae > Piliocolobus > Piliocolobus tephrosceles. Next base: position 111,857,473 of record NC_045435.1, read on the forward strand.
TACAAAGACAAATAAGAGATCATACTCTATAGCATGAACTCCATGTGCAAATTAACAAGTTAAACTACAACTTGGAAGATTTATCAATGGAAGTATATTTTGTGTTAGGAGTAGTCAGGAAAGTAAAATAACTTCTCGTGGATCATAGAAAGCTCTCAATAAAATTGTAATATTAAAAATAATTCTTAGAGAGGGAGCTTGGTTAGAAAACCATGGAGGGTAGACATTTCTAGGCAAAAGAATAGTTTGGTAAACATTGGTGAAGAGTCTCTGTAAAAATCCACAATTCTTTTCAATCCCTTAATCAAGTGACATTTAAAATCAGCCTTTCTATCACAATAGCCAACCTGCTGTTGAATCTACAGTCTTGATATTTTTGTAGAGCTAGCCTAATTCAATGTTATTTGAAGACAAAAAAAAAATTCTAAAACATTTCTATCTCTTCCAAATTGCTTCTTCTATAGCTTAAAGATTTAAAGCACTGGTCCTCAAAGTATAACCCCTGGACCAGCAGCATCATTAGTTGAAACAGAGAAATGCAGATTCTCAGGCTTCTGCCTAGTCCTACTGAATCAGGTACTGTGGGGATGCAGACTAGTAACGTGTGCTTTTACCAGCCCTCTAGATTATTCGGATGTATATTAAAGATCACTGATTTAAGGCACTGTTTTTCCAGCATTAACATTTCTTATGAGTCTCCTGGCTGTCTTCAGAGGAAAAGAAAACTGGACGCTATCTATAGTAAACTCACGTGATCATTCCAAGAAATTCTACCCTTGACTACTAATTCAACTTGGAAGCAATCTCAATTTTGCGACACATAAATACACAATTGACCAACTAGTTTACTCAAGATTATTTCATCTGTCATTTATCAAAGAAAATGAGGATAAAAATGTACACTCGGGATAAATGAAAGAAACGATGATTCAAAATTATGTGTATACTTTTTTCTTATTAAATGCACATATATATTAGATGACTTTTCTTCTATTAAAATAATAATTATAATAACTAACACCAACAAAGCCCTTACCTTGTATTAAATAATGTTCCAAAGTAACTTACCTATATTAACTTCCCTAATCTTCCTAATAACCCATTGTGACACAAAACTATATTATCTTAAACAATTGAGGAGCAGAATGGTTAAATGACTTGTCTATGGAAGAAATGCTATGAACTTGAGGAGTGAGAAAACAAATTGAATATAGGCAATCTGGCTTCTGAATCCATGCTCCAAAACAGCTCTTACACTGTAGCTAGCACAGGATATATTTCAATATAGTTTTTAACTTATTCACAGCCTATTAATAGAAAATACCCATGACACTAGAAAATAATGCTGTTGCTTTTAGATTATTTTGTAGGTGCTTACAGCATGCACACACACACACATAAACACACACTCTATCCTACCTCATTGGACAAATCACCTCACTTATTTGTGCTTCAGGTTCCTCTGGTATGAAATGAGGACAGAGTAGTTGCAAGGATTAAATATGTGCATGTATGAAAATATTTAGAGGAGTGGTTGGGATATACTAGGACCTATTATTGTTTTTGTTGTTATCTGAAATAAAAAGTCAGAGTATGTTATACAATAGATGCTCCTTTTATATTCTGCATTTTTATGGTTTGTAACAATAATTTGTATATTTATTTCCATTGCTTCCTTACAAATTTTAATCAGCTGCTTCAAATAGCTAACTACTGTTAGCTATTCCGATAATTTTTTCATTCCGATAATTCATTCCAATAATTTTATACTAGTGGTAAGATGAGTGATCAGAATAGGGTCAGAAAAGCCCTGTTTATTCTAAGCTTCTTTTCTATATGTAGATGTGAATTAAAATCTTCTCTACAAGTAATTCTGAATGACTTTAATAGTAGTATAGAGAATAGGTGTGAAAAGCCTGAAAGCAATAGAGATGTTCTCATGGAGAAATAGAGGTCAGATAGCAGCTTTATAATTTTTTTTTTTTAGTGTATTTTAAAAATAATTTATTTTAAAATAATAGCCTTATAAATTACAAGCACAGACTTCACAGATAAATGGAGTGTATGATGATGGGGTAGGGGACAGGTATAATGGAGTTAGCAGGGAAGTAGTAAGGTATTAGGGAAAATTAGACACAAGAAGCTGGAGCATATGAGGAGAAAGATTTGGACAAGATGCTTGTGCTAAGGCATGAGGGAGGAAATGGTTCTTTCTGACTAGAAAATATCCAAAAGAAGTAGGAACTCCAGAGACAAACTTCATCTACTTTATAATTAAACTTTGCCTTGCCTTCTTTCACACAGTCTACGGTTTATTCTTCTATATACGAACCACTGTTGTATTAGTTTCTTAATGTTCCCGTATCAATTTACTACAGATTTAGTGGTTTAAAACAACACAAATGTATTATCATACAGTCTGGAGGTCAGAAATCCAACACTGATTTTGTGGCACTAAAATCAATGTTTCAGCAGTACTGTCTCTTCAGGAAGCTCTGCGAGAAAATTCATTTCCTTGACTTTCCCACTTCTAGGGTCCATCTGCATTCCTTGGCTCTCTTGACTCTTTACTCTATCTCCTCAAAGTCAGCAGTGTAGCATCTTTAAATTCTCCCTCCCTCTCTGACCTCTGCTCTCTGACTTTATTTTCTCAAGGGAAAGAAAGAGGCAAAGAATCAGAGAGGGGACCACTCTACTAATCCAAAATAATCTCCCCTTTTCGAAATCCTTAACTTAATCACATGTACAACATCTCATTTGCCATATAAGGTAATATATTCACAGGTTCCAGGGATTAGAATGTGGCCATCATTGGGGAACCATTATTCTGTCTACCAGAATTGTATTCTGATACCTTCTCTGACAATGACTGATTTAAAAGCAAACCTACTAAAGGGCTAGGGCCTAAAATATATCATCTTGAAAGACTGCTCCAAGATTCATAGAATTATCAGTCAAGATTATGTAAAATATTTTGATTCTATTTAGTAAAGCAAATGTTGCTATTATCACATAATAATTGATGACCATGTATCTGTCTGATGAGCGACAATTCATTAAAATGAAAGGAAATCTAAAATCTGGAAGAAAAAAAAATGTCATTTTCCAAGGCAGCAGGAGATAGAGTTACAGCTCTCTGGCCACAAAAGATACATTTACAATTATGTTACCCATGCAAACATAAAAATAATTCAGTATGAAATGCACACATTCAAATAAACCAGTTCCTGATGAAAATGGGCTTTATAAAAATTGTCTCATACTATCAAAATAGAATGTTAGTCTTTTCAAAATAATTTCCAGATGAATAGCATATCATAATGTATATTTTCTAGCACATAAATAACTGCCTGAATACAAAAAGATGGCAGCTGAAGATAAATTTGAAGATATGTATTACAAATAAAGCAGATATTGTATGATTCACTGCTACATCTAATTTTGTGCCTAAATGCATCTCTTCCCAATGTGACATCTGAATATTAAGAAGATAATTCCTGTATGTTCAGAACATAATGTTAGATTTACTAGTACAGATTGAGTGAAGATATGAAATAAATATATTATTGGCTAAAAATCAGAAAAGATAATTGAACTATTGAAACTGAAGTTGAAAGACAAATGCCATCTCAATTATTCTACACCACTTAATTAACTATTGAAACAGCAAGAAGGTCAGTGTGTATGTCAGATGAAAACTAAATAATTTTTTAAAAACTACATACAGGTATTCACAGTAGAGTGTGATGTGAAGAATATAATATTATATGAAATTTACAAAGACAACAGGAAATTTTAAAATACAACCACCAAGATATTGTGAAAACAATTTAAAGAGCAAAGCAGTTAAAATGTAACATAACAAAGGACATTGTTTTAAAATTACAAACCAACATAGACTACATGGGATAATAAAAAAGTTGTTTAATACTGAAAACATGTATTTAATTGTCAATAACTTTAATGCTATATTGCAATTTTTTAAAAACTCTGTTTTAAAACTATGGCTAATAAAATAAAAGGCAAAATTATGTTTAAAAGTTTTCTTTTCCACACACTAAATCCTGTCAAAGTATTTACAAGTCACGATCATTTCTCCCTTTCTGGGAAAAAGGGTAATTGATTATTTCAGCTCTGCACATTTGTATTACATTGCATCCTAACCCAAACCAAGTCTTTACGGGATAGAATTTGTAGAATTTGTATAAATTTAATAAAACTAATTCCTATAATCTCTGGTCATGAAATTGTTAATGATACAATGAAAAACAGAAGATAAAAAAATTGTACATTCAAAAAATTCAAAGCATTTAAAAATTTATCTTCATTGAATTTTCGTGCTTTTAACTCTTTATCTTCCTAATAGTGTACAAGAAGACTAATGGGCAAAAGTTAAACATTAAATGTAGTTCTCTCTTTGGAGTTCTATTAACAGAGATGTGTGTCTATTAACACACACACACACACACACATATGCACACACACACATATATATGTACACACACATATGAATAGCATATATGTTTATATAAACTTTGGGTTATATCATAGTATTTAAACATAATCTCTATTAATCTATTATCAGAATCGTACTTATGAACTTTTATTTTTTCTAATTTTCCTTCATGGTTAATAACACTCATATGTCCAATAAGTATCCAATTAAACTTAAAAATATACAATATTTGCCATACTTATTTTTCTCTTTGTTCTGTTTTAGTACATACAAGAAAATTGCTTTTTATTTCTTGTGTCAGAATATAAATTTTTCATTTTCATGTTCTTGTAGAAAATACCGAGAGCAATATGAAAGATGCAATTAGATATTCAGATAATTGCACAAATATTGCTTTTCAAATAAGATGAAAATGTTGCAAATACATAACTGAAGTCTATGAAGATGTGCTAATTTCCAGTAGCTAAAAATAAGTGTTTGAAACAACAAGTTTGGCATATAAAAAGCTACTTAGTTGGCAAGGTATATGGTCATGAGAATAAGAGCTGGTTGAATGAAGAGGTAAGGCTATTAAACACGGAGTAACTTGTAATACTAAGAAAGAGTTTTAAAATATTTTTTATATGGATTGTTCAATAATTAGTGCGTGCAAATGAGTCCACATTTTATAGTACATTCTGCTGTGTTATGTATGTTTGTGAAATTTAGGAGTGTGTTATTGCCATTCATAAATCTTTCTAAAATTTATGTTCTAAAGTTTTTAAGGATGACTGAGGATACAATAATAAAATAATATCCCATAGAAAATTACAATTACATACAACTAGAGGACCAAAATTAAAAAAAAAAAATCAAAATGAGGAATCATCCTTAAAAGTACAATATAATTCTCAAGTCTGCTATTAAAATATTGGCAATTATTCTGATATTGGTCAAAATCAAAGAAAATTTTTAAATTCCATAGACGAAAATTGCAGAAGTCCACTTCAAAACACTTAACTGAATGCAACAAACTATGCTGAGAGCATGGAAGACAGAAAGATGGATGTAACTTTCACTAATAAACGTGCTTGAAACTTTGAAGTTTGAATGCAATTAATAAAGGGAAAGCTAAACGGACCAATGGGGAACATGAAAATGAGGCAGAATTACTAATTTTCTTTTTCAATGAATGTAGGACACCAGTTGATGGCCCAGTAAGTTGGAAAACATATACTAAATGTAATATGGTGAATAAATAAAGGTCCTATTTAAGATTAAATCACTCTAGCTTCACTCAAATCAACTATTTGAAAAATGTCATTGGAATTATTTTGAGATGGGTTCTCACCCTGTCACTGGGTTGGAGTGTAGTGGCCTGACTTAGGCTCACTGCAACTCCCGCCTCCCAGACTCAAGCAATTCTCCCATGTTAGCCTCCTGAGTATCTGGGACTATAGGAACACACCAACATGCCTGGCTGATTTTTTTTTTTTTTTTTTTCTTTTTCTTTTTTGAGATGAAGTCTTGCTCTGTCGCCCAGGCTGGAGTGCAGTGGCCCCATCTTGGCTCACTGCAAGCTCCGCCTCCCGGGTTCACGCCATTCTCCTGCCTCAGCCTCCAGAGTAGCTGGGACTACAGGCGCCGCCACCACGCCCAGCTAATTTTTTGTGGTTTTGGTAGAGACTGGGTTTCGCCATGTCGCCCAGGCTTGTCCTGAACTCCTAAGCTCAGGAGATCCACTCACCCTGGCCTCCCAAAGTGCCGGGATTACAGGGGTGAGCCACCGCACCCGACTTCATTGCAGTATTTTTGAAGACACCAGTATGGAATACCTATATTTGACAGCCTACCGAAAAGCTGTACTTTTGTCCCTTTGCTTGAACACTCCTAATGGATAGCACATTAAACATCAAAAAATAAGTCTGAGTCTTAAACAACAAGGTCCTTAAGTGAAAACAAACAGTTTTAAATTCACTGAGTATTCAGGAGATATTTTTCCCTCCCTTTCAATAATCCAAGTACTAAATGCCATTTAGAACACACTGCCTCATTTCTTCAATGAAATTCCTTTACTATTCCAAATCTTCCATTTCCTGTGTTCACTGCTTTAATTAGTATCTTACCATCTAGTAAGATACTAATTATACTATAGTATACTTTAATTATACTTTAGTATAGTATATAATACTATGATAATTAGTATTAATATAAGTCATAAGCAACTTTGTGTCTTACTCATATATGTTTCTCTTACTTTTCTTGCAAGAGTGAGGATAATTTCAATTCCTCAGATTTCAAAATTTCTTTACAAAATGCTGGGTATTTAGTAAATGTGTGACATATAATATTCAGATATTTATAGTGCTTTTGAACACCGGTATAAGACATTAAGCACTGAAGAACTACAGGGTTATCACTTGGATAATGACTGAGAGTTAGCAAACTTGTTACTTAACTAGGAATGCGTGTATATTTTGTTTATGCAAGAAATTACCTTTTACTATTATTGACCAAGAAGATAATAGTCAGAGCAGTTGTTGGATCTGGTCAAAACTTACACTGGTTTAGTACTCAAGTCATGGTTGCAAATGACTACACACACACACACACACACACACACGCACACACACATATTTAGATATATATACACACATATATATTTAGATAGATAGATATATTCCAAAAATTATTATACTGTGGGATATGATTACATTATCAATGTATCTTTTTATGGATACATAACATTACACATATTTGTGGGGTACATGTGATATTTTTTAGCATGCATAGAATGTGTAATGATCAAATCAGGGTATTTGGGGTATCACCTTGAGTATTCAACATTTCTGTGTGCTCAGAACATTTCAAGTTCTCTCTTCTAGCTACTTTAAAATGTAAAAGACTTTGTTTCTAACTACACTTAATCTACCCTATATACAACATTACAGCTTAGATTTTCTGTCTAACTGTATGTTTGTACCCTTTGACCAACCTCTCTTTATTCCCCCAACTTCCACACAAACAACCTTCCCAGCTTTTGGTAACTATCATTCTACTCTCAACCTAAAAGAGATTAACATTTTAAACTCTCCACATATGAGTAAGAACATAGGAAATTTGTCTTTCTGGGTCCGGCTTATTTCACATAAAATGATCTAAAGTTCATCCATGTTGCTGCATATGAAATGATTTCACTATTTTTTAAATGGCCAACTAGTATTCCCTTGAGTGCGTGTACTAAATTTCATCTGTTCTTCTGTTATAATAGATTGTGTAGACATAATAATGTAGTCAGAAGAAATAACAACTCTGCTTTTTAGCCTGCAACACGGTAGCTAGACAGAGGAATTTCAATACCTGTTTCTTAGAAGAATGAATAAATAATGAACAAATATCTCACCTTCCATACTACCAATGCCTCATATACCTATTGGTATTATAATGTTTCTAATTACACACATTGTCTCACAAGATGAATGAAGTACAATTAATATATTATATACACAACTCCATTTAAAAGGCAATAGTATAAAATGACAGGAGACTTAAATCTGCTATCAATTGTTATGTGTCATGGTCCATCTCCATTGTTTGGATGGCAAAATGTGACTTTATATGGAGTTACTTGGCAAATTGCTTACTTTCCTCTCTACACTGCAGTCTCAAAATTGCCTGGTCTTTCTGTCTCCAGTATACACTGCTTCTCTGTAATATAAGTTTGTGACACGATAAGGCAGTATAATAGAAATGCAGAAAAATAGCACCTGACCTAGTTTATAAGCCTGAGATGTATGGATTCTTAAGGGTTTGAAAATTTTAAAGGTATGACACCATATAAGAAATAAAAAATGAAACTATTTAAACTCTCATATTCCTTATGGAAACTGGAGAACTTGGGAAAAAAATGTGAATGAGAAAAAAAGTCTAAATTCATCTGTATTATAACTCTCTGATGGCAGCCAATACTAGCATTTTAGTATATTTTCTTTTAATCTCTTATATATACTTTTTCAAACTTGTGTCATACTCAATATACAATTTTGTATCCTTTTAGCCTTTATATCCTTATATTCTTTACAGGACACTATACACATGTACCAATGAATACAAACATGCTTTAATGGCAACATCACATTAAGAGTTGTGAATTTCCATAATTTAATTATTTCCTAATATGGGATGCTTGTTTTAGTTTTTAATTTTTGTCTATTATAAACAATGTCCCAATGATTATTCTTCCATATGAATGTCTATGTAAATCCTTTGTGTTTTGGAATACAGTTATAGAATAATATTTAGAGTCAAGGAATATAGAGGATATACTATTGAAGTGGCAAATAGATATTAAACACATCTTTTATCTCTCTTCTAGGCAAGTACTATATATATATTTATGTATGTGTGTGTGTGTCTCTCTCTATATATATATAAATTTTAACTCCATTTAGATGGGATACCCTATTGCTCCATTTTTGTTAAGTATCCAGTGACAAGTTTTGTTATAGAAAGTACCTGAAGTGGCCGGGCACGGTGGCTCATGCCTGTAATCCCAGCACTTTGGGAGGCCAAGATGGACAGATCATGAGGTCAGGAGATCGAGACCATCCTGGCTAACACGGTGAAACCCCGTCTCTATTGAAAAAATACAAAAAACTAGCCGGGCGTGGTGGTGGGCGCCTGTAGTCCCAGCTACTCGGGAGGCTGAGGCAGGAGAATGGCGTAAACCCAGGAGGCGGAGCTTGCAGTGAGCTGAGATCCAGCCTCCCTCTAAAAAAAAAAAAAAAAAAGTACCTGAGGTGAATTCATATATATATATATATACACACACACACACATATATACATACACACACATAATTTATTTTATTTTAAAAATTTCAACAGAAAATCCTTCTGTAAATCGTCAATTTATTTTCATGTAATGAAGTAGAATTAAGAAAGTTAACAGAATAAATGGTATGATTTTGCAATTGTTATTACAAACTTTTATTTTTTCTGGTTCAAGAGGAAAGGAGAAATATAGTTTGGGAATTAGGAATTCATTTCAAGCACTTTATATAACAGAAATTGCATGTCAGTTACTTAATAAAAAACAGAGCAATACCATATGAAATCTAAATGGAGTTAAAAGTTGTCAACATAGTAGGCTTATTCAAACACTTCTATTGAAGTGAAACCCAAACAGGTTGTAAAAAGTTAAACATAAGGGAATAAAATGTGTAGAACTCACTCATATCAAGGAAATGCTTTGAAATATTCTCAACCAGAGAGTTTAAAATGATGTTAAATTGTGTAAACCACCACCTGCAACTGCAAACTATATCAGAAAGTTAACAAATATGTGTCTCCGGGTATCTATCCCTATGCAACATGTAATAAATCAATAGAATAGCCCTCATCCAACAAAACAGCTATCATCAAAGTCTGGTTGAACCTGTATAATGATACGCTCTGGGGTATTTCCAAACTGGCAGTACAGGAAATGACAAAGGATGCATCACAGACAGGATGTAAAAGGCAATAAAGAAAAAATAAAAAGGGATTAAAAACTCAGAATTGGAAAAAATAACTACGAAATGAGAATATCACATTGAACCAAAAGCAATAAAATCTTTCAGCCAGTTCCTGCAGTCTTATGTCAATACTATCATGTCAATACTATCACCAAATAGTATGTCAATACTATCATCAAAAATAATTATGTCAATACTATCATCAAAAATAGCATTATCATTTGTATATGTCAACAGATTTTATATGTGTGTGTGTGTGTGTGTGTGTGTATACACACACATACATAAAATCTTCCAGGTTCTTACAGCTATCCTCTTAGTTATGCTGTTATGGACTGTTCCATATATAAAACTGAGATTCACAAAAGCTAAATTATCTGCCTGTAGTGACAGCTAGTAAGTAGCAGAACCAGTACTTAAACCTAGCTGTCCAAACTTCAGAAATATATATTTCTCTCATTTGTAAATATCCAAAAGAGAGAAAAATATTGGTATAACTACTCCAAAAGTATTTAGTAAACTGATAACAAAAAGATTTACGTTTGAAGTAAGCATTTGTAGAAAGCATATGTCTCCAATATTATTACAAATACATCTATTTAGAACTTTATTATTCTAAAAATCTTCAGTAGCTGATCCACTTCAATCATGAAGATCAGCTAAAATGTCAGCTTGACTCCTGTACATTCAATTGACTTGAGTTTTGGTGATAATATATTTGAACAGTGAAATTAATCTGGATATCCACATTAAAAAAATCTATACAGCTATCCTGTTTTGCTCTTCCCCTAATAACTTTTGTTTCTCGTGCATATACTAAAATGTTTGATCTTATTTGAGGACAACAATAAAATTCCAGCCCTTAAATATTGATAGCAAAATAAAGATTTTTTTTTTTGTGGGTTTGATATCCTACCACATATTTTTAATAATTCAATAAGTAATGCAAACTATCCATAATGTATGTTCATGTTGGAGTTAAGAAAACAAATTGGCCTGAATTGATTTTGTATATGTCTCTTTTTCAGTCTTCTAATAAGTTGAACCATTAGAACAAAGAGAAAAATAAAAACAAAAATGATATCAATATCTCAGCCTCTGATATTGATATCTTTACATTCATGAAATCACATGAATAATTTAGAATTGAATATGAAAAAGTATATAATTTTATATAGTATTTTCATACTTTTGATTATTAAAATCAAAACAGTACATAGGAACAATTATTTTTAAAGTATTTACAGTTTAAACTTGAAGATACTGCTTGCTATATTATACTTTATTTTCCTGGGAATCACATTATATATTATAAAAGGACTCTCTTGAACATTTCTCATGCTAACATGCCAGAAAAGTCTTCTATGGAAGAATGCATATGCTTCCTCTTGTCAAAGAAACATTTCTATAAACTAGGTTATCTATATGTAAAATTTTGCATTTATTATAAGTAGCCTAAAAAAAAAAATGTGTAGTCCATTATATGCAAAGTTTTAGTTCCTAACAGTGCAGACTTGATTCCTTAAGGTGGACTTTGTTTTTGGTTATCCTTAAATATATTTGTTTTCATTTTTATGCCGCCACAGATTCTTCCAGGAATAACATAAAAATATTTTTTAAATTTAACTTACATATCTATGGTTTCTCATCACAACTGACTTACTTAGTCCCCAAAAACTTGTTTCCCCCATATATACCAAAAATAATAATAAAATAGAAATGTGGTTCGAGAAAAAAATTGTAGTAGTTGCTCAGAATTATTTTCTCTACCGCAATAACCAGTTTTCATTATAAACCCATGCTTATTTGTTTTGGGTCATTAATTCATGAGTCAGTGATTATTATGATGCTATCAACATTTATAGTTCAAATAAAATATATATCTAATTTCCAGTAATGACAACTGCTGCAGAAAAAAAAAAATGAAAAGCATAGTGTAATAAAATATAAAGGAATAAGACATGGGTATAGAGGGAGGCTCTACTTTGGGCAAGGTAGTTGGAAAGTCTTGCCTGAGAAAGTGCTGTTTTTTAACCGAAGCTTAAAAGATGAGGAAGAGCAGCATGATAAGTGGGGATGGAGGATATTGTTCAGGGTTGAAGAACGTATATTCAAAGATTATAGGGTGGATATTCAGGATTCATAGGTGTGTCACTTCTGATACACAAAGGAGTCCTGCGTTTAGTTTATGATCTATTGCCATGTTGCTATTCTTGATGATTTTGACACAAGGAGCCTCACATTTTCATTTTTTACTGGGCTTTGCAAATTATGTAGCAGGTCCTGAGTCCTGCCCACGCTTAAGAAACTTAAAGGAGAATGGAGATTGAAGATGATGGGACCTCAGATAAAATGAGAAAGGAAAGAAAGAGCCAAGTTAAGAATTGCTTTGAAAGCCATACATTTGGATTTTCTTTTATACGTAGTCAGAAGTCATTTAGGTTGGGTGTTAAGCAGAGGAGTGACATCATATTTGCATTGAGAAAGCCCACTCTAGCTGTAGCATGGCAGGAGCTTACCCTCTTTTTTTGTAAATAAAATTTTATTGGAACACCATCATGCCTATTATTTTACGTATTGTCTATGACTGCTTTCCTGCTACAATGAATGGCTGAATTGAGTGGTTGCAATAGACTGTATGGTTCACATAGTCTAAAATGTTTACCATCTGTTTATAGAAAAAGGCTGCAGACTCCTGTATTAGAAGGATACAAGAATGGAGGCAGGAAGGTCTGATGGGAAGATTAGCACTAGAAAGAACTTAAATGTCCTGGATTAGGAAGTGAAAGAAAATATGGATGTAAGGCAGCATATTCAGGCCACAGTTAGCAGAATTAACCAAAGAATTAAATGATCGATTAGATGTGAGTTAGGGGTTGAACAGCTGGGTGTAAGGTGATCTCACATATTAAAGCAAGTAAGATTGGGTGAGGATTATGATATTGTGAGGGGAAATTCAAGAGTTCTACTTCAGATATGCAAAGTTTGAGAAGCTATGAGGTTAGAGAGGTCAAGAGGTAGTTATATTTATGACAATAGAACCTGAAATTTGAGGAGAACAAGGGCAGGTATATAAATATTGGTGTAATCAGCAGAAAGATGTAGCTAAATCCATGGAAATACACGAAATCATCTAGGGATAGAGGGTCTTTTAGGTTCCAGTATTACAGGGGAGGATATGATGTCAGCAAAGTGTAAAAAGAAATGGCCAACCACAATAAAAAAACTGAAAATGTGTGCTGTTTTGCAAGTCAAAAAGAACATGGTTTCTTAACAAGGAAATAGTTGCCAAGAGTTCTAACTGCTGCTAAGAGACAGTAGGATCAAGACAGAAAGATTTCCATCAGATATTCTAATAGAAAGGCAGCTAGTGGTTTTGTAATTGTTTTATCTCTGGAATAGAGATAGAAGATAGTTCGAGGAGAGGAAAGAATGAATGGGAAGAAATGGAGAGAGAGTGAGACATTTGAGAATGCCAGGGAAATGGGGTGAGAATCAGAAGCACAAGTTAGAATAAAAGTGGTTTTGTCATGTTTTGTTTGTGTGTTTGTATAATAAGATTATATACAATTGAATTGGGAAAAGATGGGGAATAATTCTGAGAAAGTTATGTTCAAGGGGTAAGATTTTCTAAGTCATGATTCTGAAGGTAATGATGGTAAAGCACATCAGCATATAACAATTCAAGTGTGTGTGTGTGGTAAGTTTTCTTGTAAGATTTTTTAAAATTAAACTTTAGAAGAGTAAAAAAAAAAAAATGTGTAGTCCATTATATGCAAGAGATGGTGATATTGAAGAAGCCAGCAAATGGTAGCAGAAGAACTAATGTGAGGCTGGTGCTGAAGTCCACATAGTTATTCCTGAAAGGAGAGTAAACAGAAAGACATAAGCAAACAATGATAAGAGGAAGAGGGTGGGTCAATCAGAGTGAAGGGCACTGGGAGGCAGTAAAGATGCTAAGCACACCTCTGGAATCTATGGTGTCTCTGTGTTTGGAAGCGTATCAGGCAGAGAGAGGGATCCAGGAAAGTCAGTCAGCAAGAGACGTACATCCCATGGCCGGGGATGTGCAGGGCCTTCCATGATAAACATTTCAACATCTTAAAAAGATTACACAATATACTTAACACCACACACTAAGCTCATCAATTTACAGGAACCCTTTTGAATAGGGGAAGCTAAACCATTTCTTAGGAATTGCACATGAATGTCTGTTATGGTCTTACCACCATTATATTTTCTTCCAAATTCCAAGATTTGATACACAAATGTAAGTGCAACTCCATGATTTTATTAATGGTAACTTTTTTGAGCCTTAAATTTTAGAATACAAATTTTTAATTTTTTAGTTTGTTCTGTTGAAGATACTTTATCAATTCACTTATTGCTTATTGATTGATTGACTTACCCATTCACTACATAAGCATTATCAAGAACTCATCTGGGGCCAGGAATCCTGTGAGGCACTGGAGATTGAAAGACTAATCCAAAAAATCCGCTCTCAAGATGTTCATGGTCTAGTAAGCAAGACTAACTTTAAAACATTGCACATTATGAGGATGACAATTGGTAATTCTTTGAAGTACTATGGAAGCATGGGGAGAGATTATCTGTTTCGGCTTGGGTGTTGAGAAAGTCTTCATAGAAAGAAGAATATATGAATTGAGTAATAATAGATTAGAAGTCAAATGTAAGTGTCACGTGGACAGATTTAGCACCTTCACCACTTCATCCCTATGTCTCCAGGACTGCATGGCCCAGAGTGGTGTGCAGTAAATACCTTCTGAAGGCATACATGGCAAGAGATGTGGCAGAAAATAGTTCTATTCAAAGATATGGGGCATCCATCTGCCTTTCTCTACAATTTGTCTGCTTCTAATGTTTTGTTTTCTGTTACATTTGATTGTAGTTCAGGGAGTAAGTCCTACAGAAGTTGGTGCAGAGACTCAGAATACATTATAGAGAATGCTTGTTGTGGTTCTCAAAGTCTTTCCTGAGGGATGCCCCCAAATCTGTTAGCTCTTATAGTTGTTACCATTGAAAATAGGTTGACATGATTTTTTTCATTTCATTAACACAGTTTAGGAACTTACAATATAACCTAACTCCCACATCATGCGTATTTTTATTATTAATATTTTTCTATCTAGAGTAACCAATATTATTCAACCTTACTGTTTATTTTATACAAGCCAATTTGCAATATGTACTTGGTTAGCTAATAGGCACCATTTTTTTGAACTCCTTAAATAACTTAAAAATGTTATAAATAATAAAATTGATATTTTTATCCTTTAAAAGAAGTTAAATAATTATCAATTCAGTTTCCCGGCATCTTTCCTTTAACTTTTTATTTCTATTAGTTTAGGGAAAGAATGGGAAGATAGTATTGACGAAAGTAGAATACTATGTTATAAGAAGATGCTCACACTAGACTGCAAAATAAAAGTTTATATATGTAATATATTATGCATTTATTATATGCCATATGTATATATACACACACACATATATACATATTTACATATATTTTTAATGCAGTATAAAAATGGGTTACTCATACTTTTTCCTTGTTTTTTTTTATGGCTATATTAAGTTTTCTTTAATGTGAATGCATTTATTTTGTCGATAAAAAAACAAAAAATAGCCATTTTTAAAATGTCTTGGAATTGAACTTACTAGTTCTTAAAATTAATTGAAAAAGAAAATAGTACTATGCATGTTAGGACATGCAATCACATTTTAAACTTCCTACATAAGCATGCAAACCTGTGTAGTGTTTGCTTTATGAACTTCAATACAACTAGATATTCCTGGCAAAATGCCACGATCAGAACCTGTTTCACATTCAAATTTCTCCATCATTGAGAATGGAATCTTGCAGACTATCCTCAAGAACTAACAGTCTTTACTCTTTCCTGTGTATGCTCATGAATCACTGAATTTTCTTCCCCAGTGTGTGATCAGCTGCCCCTCTGGTACTCACCCAAGGCTTGTAGAAACCAAAAGGTGCAATGAAGAACAGAAAGAGAACTATGTAGCTCTACCACATGAGGCCAAACAGATGAATTGAAAAATAAATAAATTTACAATAGAATAGGAAGTGAAAAAATATTAGGACTATAGACCTATAGGTCTTTTTATACTAGTCATGTATGAATAGTTGTTATTGGTAATAGACAAACAATGAAACACAAATCAGCATCTCCTCTACTCTCAACACTTTCCATAGATAGAAAGAATATTATGGTTTTCACTCTTATCCTTAGTCCTGTTTCCCCTCCATCTTCATATTAATTTACTTCTGTCTGGCTATACCAACTTCAGTTCACGTTAAATTTCCATGTTTTTTTCCTATCTGTGTAAATTACCTAAAAAGCTTAATACATGCACCTCTTTTTCATTTAAAAGAGAGAATACCCTACAAAATTGAGCCTCTGGGGGCAAAATCAGCACCTACATTTGCAAACAACTACTTCATAACTCTTCTAAATATCTCATAATCATGGTCCATTCATCATTTAAAAAGAGTATGGAAGTTTTCCAGTAAGTTTATACAATCTGGATGTAGAAAGAGCACACATAATTATTCTGAACTTTTCCTTTGTGTCAGGGGTAAACTTTTTAAAGTGGAAAACTGGCAATTTTTTTCAGTCATTCAAACCTATTCTGCTATAACTTCTAGTGTTACAACATCAACTTCATTTCATATAAACCTTAAGTATAACACAAAAATTGTGCTTGCCTCTTTGAAATAAGCACAGACTAACTCACTAAGACACTTTTCAGAAACAATATATATCATGATGGTCAAATCAGAGAAATTATTTGTCAAAGATCTACTTTTTCAAGCGCTGAAAAAAGAAAGAAATTATTAGTTCCAGGCTATGTAACTTCATCTAGGCTTTCTTCATATGTCAACATCATTTGCATGCTTAAAAAGTTGGAGATTATATATTTGTATGGTCAGAAAATGTTCTAAAACTTAAAACACAAATATTTGATTCAAAATATTTAAATAATATACAGGTATCTCAATTTGCCTAAAGAGAGAAAAGACAACAAAGGATCAAGCATACAAATTAATATGCACAAACAAATGTCCAGATAGGCCTGTCTTACAGCTTTACTTTGATAAAATTTCCTTTGAAAATGAAATCAAATCAATATCCTGGAATATTAACTTTCTCCTTGAGTGCTGGTTCCTGGCAAGAATCACTTACAGAATTTGTAAACAGTATGAGGATGTAGTGCAACTTTAGACTCATATTACATACTCAAGAGGCACAAATAATTTGTATTAGCTATGTACTAGAAGGAGACGCAATCAATCAAAGCTGAAGAAAATAAGAACCTCTGGTATTTTTTCATAAACATGGCAAATGATACTTCCACCTCCACTCCACAACACTGCCTCTTAAACATTATTTATTAAACATTAAACATATTTATACGATTTCAACCTATAGTTTGCATTATTGTGGATATCTATGTAGACAACACAATCTAGTGCAGTGTAAATTTTAAATATTCTGGAGGAGGGGGGAAGGTATACACAACACTGTGGATAAATAAAATGTGGGCTCTCATGGGAAAAGGGAAAGTCAAGGCATTTAATTGACAGGGATAGGTAATATGATACTAATTCCTGGTTAAGAAAGAGAGAAAAGGAGAAATTTAATAGCCTTTTACCCAAAACTCAGTTTATATTTTCACTAAACCTGTTTGAAGATTATGACCTTGTAATTAATATAAGGCCTTCAACATCAGCAAAAACTATCTAACCGTCATGGATAGTAAAAGCTTAGAAGATTACAAGGTAAAATTACAATTGCTTTAGCTGTGATAAAATAGACAACAGAAAGGTTTCCAAAAGAAAGTCACACCCAGATATGACTGTGTAAAAAAATTGTTAAGATGTTATTAGAAGTTCAGGTTATGCGAAGGATGTTATAAACTGCTTCAGTTGTTAGACAGTTATTACCAGCACGTATACCAGACACCATCAGAATGATTATAATAATTGATTGACAGATACAGACCGCCACGTCATTGTCTCTTTCCTTATGATAGGGCAATATAAAGTATGATTAGACTATAAGAAGAATATAAAACCAGTGCACTTTACTTGCTATAGAAGTTTGGGCAAACCAAAAAAGTTAATTGATATATGATGTACATGTGTTATTGTCTAACATCTTAACATCATTCTTAGGGTGGGACAGGGGCAGGGGTTGGTTTCTGATTTACTCTTGGTGGAAAACAGATTCTATATCTACTATTGAAGCTGAAAAGGTATGATAAGTACCTGGACCCTCTGCCCTGACTCCTACCCTGATCCATCTTGGGAATTTAAGTCTTGAGGCAATAGTGCAACAACATGGAGCTATTTAGATAATTATCTATGGCATTGCCTTTAGGGTTTTACAGCATTCCTGGCATAGTCAGTAGTGATATCCTAATAAAATAGTCTGTGTGGCCATTTCTTAACCCTTATTCTAGTTTTTATTTCCTCCATACCCATCTTTCAACCTTTTTTTTTTTTTTTCTGTTTTGCAGTCTTCACATTGATTTTGTGAGCTACTTATTATCTGTTCAGTAAATGTTTATTGTTGTTTGGCTTAAGTTAGCAAAAGTTGGCTTCTGTTGCTTGCAGACAAGAACCTGGACTTTCATCAGATCTATGATGCCTACATCATTACTGTAAAAGCCACGGAGAACAGACACAAGCAAACTCATTAAAATGAAATGATTACAGATAATCATTTATGGTTATCTTTTTGTGGTTGTGGTATAATTGAAGTTCTATGCTTCTACATGTACTTTTTTGTAAAATTTTTGCACATATTTGACTAAATTCACTTAATGACTATCCCACCGAAATAGCAATTCCAAGATACATTTTGTTTCATTATAGTCATTTTCTTAAAAATATAAATACAATTTTACTGATACATAGCTAATCCTTGGAAATAAATATTAATTTCACGAATTACTCCCAGCAAAATATAGGAAAAAAGATAACTTCCAAATTGGCATAAATTCTTTTTCAAAAAATTTGGTATCTCCCAAAATGGCAAAAGTTTTTTAACTTTGAAACTCTTGGAGACTATTCAAGATTACAATTATTTGTCTTTGTTACAAATATTTTGAATTAATCATTATTTCTTACAGAGAAGCAATTAAGTATTGTTTATACTTTTATAAGAAAAGACACACTGGGCTCATGCCTGTAAAACAGCTTTGAACTACCTACAAAAGATTTTGAAAAATTGTTGGTGTTATCCCAGACGCATTGCATAAATTGGGCACTGAAAATGATGAAAACATTAGAGAGATTACAAAATCATTTCACTTCCTGTCAAAAATCTCATGAAGGCCAAATTCAAAGATACATATTATGATGTGTGTGTATGCAAAACAAAACTCAACCCTTTTTTCTCAAACTTGACTACAATTCTAATAAAGTTTCAATTCCTGTTTGGAGCATCTTTATAGGCTCAGACACACACACTACTCAAATCAGCTGCCTTTTGCTGCAAATATACTTCTTTAATTTTGGATAAGTTAGTTCTTGAAGTTTTGATATCAATCAAACCCAAGACTTTCCTTTAAAATTTCTTGTTTACACTTTCATGAGAATCTTGCAGATATGATTGGCTGATTTTTTTCATTGCATTTGTAGCTACTTGCATATCTGAAAATAAAATTGAGAACACATTAATCTAAAATAATTTAGTCATCCATCTTTATTAGGGTAAAAAAATCAGTCTGAATTTATATGCTTTTGTTGGAATCCAAATTGAATTCTTAAACTAATATGCTTTTTCCTTTACCTCTTAATTTGATTTCTAAAACTTAAAAAATCATGTAAAAATTCACTAATGACTTAACTTTATCACATGTTCATTCTGATTAACATACATTCAAAAATAAAAAATGGCTAACAGTGAAAGTTTAGTAAATTTTCTTTTTATAATCTGTTTTCAATAATATATCTATTCATTGTCAAATTAGGGTACTTTCAAACATTTAAATTTATTCATATTTTCTGACAATTTCAAGAACTCTATTTTTCCTATTTTTTCTAATTTTCAATTAGAAATTCACCTTGCTTCTTTTTCTTGGCAGAAAAATCTTCACCACAAAAAAAAATGCTATTTATATTTATATTTTAAACATTGGAGCTCAGAAGACAAAAATTATTTAAAATAGTGTGATTTGCTTTCTTAAAATTATCAAAATACTTTATAAAGCCAAATATATCATACCCATTTTTACTTCACTTATTTTTCTTCTGATATGTGCTGATTATAAAACTACTTTCAGAGTGAATACTTTGAAGTAAAGCTGGAATCCAAAAGTCCTATTCTCCAATTTTCAAACAAGTCCAAAGCATCTCTTTCAAAGAAAAATGCACTGAACCATTGAGTTTTGACTCCTGAGGATGGCTTTACTTGTCGAGCTACCAATTCAAAATAGTGTAACATTCGTGCTAAATGGAATATTATAAATCACAGTGTTCTTGCTTTTTCTACTTGGGGTGAAAATTGTCCTTATTTTGCAATAGAAATGGTCTCTCTGCTCACCAAATGGGATCAAAAAATCAGTAACCCTACTGACCTGTGCCTGAAGCACTGTTATAAGGAATATTGAATATGATTTAGCTAGACTCTGAGTGTACCTTACACATAATAAGCACAAAACAAATGTTTGGTGACTGAGGAAATAAATGATTGCACCTAGATTCTGGTTCCATGTCTAAAGAAAACACCTCAAAAACTAACAGATTTAGGTAAAGGAAGAATATGTTTCTTGTACAAAGTTCTCCAATAAAAATCTTAAAAAGTTACATAAGCCTTTTCTAAAATTCTTTTGGTTTTGGTGAGTGGATTATTAGAACGAACTTTTAATTTTAATTTTTCAGGAAAATTAGATTTTGATAAATTAAATGCATAGCCCATTCACAACCAGGTAAGAAAGGCATTCTGTCTGTTGATCAACTTCAGTCCCATGAGTTATTTAGGAAACTGTTAATCACCATCTGGAATTGCACTAAATTACATCTATCCCAAAGAATAGAAACTGTTCTATGAGATAACTTACTAGTTAAACATGGCGAGATGACAATCAACTGGGAAATCCCAATTAGTGGCATGATTTCTTGTCCTTCTTCATTTTCAACTAGCTTTTCTGGCTATATATGTGGTAAGTGACTGCAAGCTGATCCTATGACATTACTGTTCAAATGTGGATGGAAGAAGAGATGTCCAGTTCAAGCTTAGAGCCTTTCCTAATAAGGAGGTTAATTCAGAGGTGTTTAGTTGTAAATTTTACAGATATACACAATTAAAACATGAATAATGCCCATTTATTACCTAATGCTTACTGTGTGTCAGGTTATTTACAAATACCATACTGTTAATCATAGCAACTCTGACTGCTATTATTCTTTACATTTTACAAATGATAAAACTGATGTTTTGAGAATTGAAAGATGCAAAATAGAAAAACACTTAAGCAAGATTTGAACTCTAATTTAAAATTCTAGCTTTTACAAATACACAACGCTGCTGTCTGCAGATCATGATGCATTTTATTTAGATTTGGAAAATATTTTACTGTCCTGGTGATAGAATTCACAGGTGCAACTGGAGGTAGATAGTTCCAAGGTTAATATGTCTGTTCAATTTTATAACTTTAGCTTAAAATATTATTTTAGACTTTTTATTAACTAAGTACATACTAAAAATTTTCCAAACTTTCTATTTTCAATTTTAAAAACAAAGAGAAAGAAATAGAGACAGAGGTTGAATGTGACACTTGGTGGCAGTGGCTTTGTTATGTAAAGAAACTTCATCATGGAGTTAAGACAATGTGTTGGACCTGACTTGATTAGCTCTTTTATACTCAACCCAGGTAGGTGGGATACAACAAGTTCACTAATTTTAAACATCTATTTTTTAACTTGAACACAATAGCTAGAGGTACCTCCTCCCCACTTTTCTGTAGGTTAGCAGTATAAATACAACCCATGAGAAGTTCTAAGTTGTTACTGCTAGATGAGCTAGTTCTAGAAGTCCTCTGGTCAGCATTTTTGAAGGATAGACAATCTACTACTTTTTCTACCACAAATTTAGTAATTTAATAAAGAATAATATTTAACTAATCAAGATTTCATCATTAAATGTCACTTTAAAATAACACAGAAATACAGGATACATTAGTTTACTACACCAAATTGCAGAATATCTCTTGTTTATACCTCTCAGAGCTGTGAGGAGTACATTTCAACACAGTGTTCAAATAAAAAAGTAATGTAGGAAATAATAAGCATAATCAATCATTGATCACATTATAAGTATTTCAATATACACTAATTACATATTTCATCTTTGAATAATGAACTTCACTCATGCAAAACATTAATAATACTATCTTCACTGAGTCGAGGTATTTGTCTAAAGATTTGTCTAAGAATAAAGAGCATGAAATCTAACGTCCATCAAAAGCATTCTGGTCTCATTTTAAATCCATGATTCTCTTTAGTATTTTACTCAGGTTCTGGGATAGTTTCAAATGTGGAAGAATAAGTATTCGCTCCTCACTCACGACCATTTAAATTTGAAAACAAGAACCCCTAGTCTAACATTAACTCAAAGGGTCATTTACTCCACCTGCTGAAATTTTCACAGATCTGAATTTTACCTACCACTTTGTAAATAAACACCTTCAAAGAGACATTCCACGTCTTCTGTAAGAATATATTCTACTGTTTCCTCAAAATGTTCGCTAAATTTTAATATGCATTTGTTTCCTTTTCTCTTAGCATCTCATTTTTTTTTTTTTTTCCCTCAGTGCTTTATCTGCATCTCTTGCACAAGCAGTTCTCAAACTTAGATGGACATTACCATTACGTGGGGAGCTTTTGTTTTTTCTTAGATGGAGTCTCGCTCTGTCGCCCAGGCTGGAGGGCAGTGGTGAGATCTCGGCTCACTGCAAGCTCCGCCTCCCTGGTTCACACCATTCTCCTGCCTCAGCCTCTCAAGTAGCTGGAACTACAGGCGCCCCCACCACGGCCGGCTAATTTTTTGTATTTTTAGTAGAGATGGGGTTTCACCATGTTAGCCAGGATGGTCTCGATCTCCTGACCTCGTGATCCACACTCCTCAGCCTCCCAAAGTCCTGGGATTACAGGCCTGAGCCACCACGCCCAGCCCGTGGGGAGTTTTTTTTTTTTTTTTTTTTTTTTAAACATCACAATGCTTGTCTTACACCTCCAAAGTTCTGATTCTGTCGGTTTGGATGAGGCCCAAAGATCTGTCTCTTTTAAAAGCCTCTGAGATGATTCCAATGCCCAGTTATTGGGGAACACTGGCTACATATTCTAAATGTAATAGTCATAAATATCTAGAGAAATATAAACTATTTATTAAAACAGGATGACTAATAATCACACATACATAGCTGTATTCAAGACATAGCATAAAGCAAATAGAAAAGATCATTAATAAGAAAAAGGACAAGAAAATCCCACTATGCACTTAAAGTATCATGAATTAATTCCCAATATAAAGATTGTCATGAATCTTATTCTCCCATTCCTATATTACCAGAAGCTTCCTGAACTAGTTTTGCTGTGGCGAAGGCTCTGTAGCTTTGGTTCGTTGGCAGGTTGGTTTTGGTCACTTTGATTCTGACAGCACCAGTGCCAACGTTTAGGCAAACAAGTTACACCTGGTGAAGAAGAACGTGTCAAAGAGGCAACTGCTACAGTGGTTACACAAAACAGCTACTCACTAGCCAAGGGATACCTGGAATATTTCAGCAATTCTCAGCCTCAGCTGCACTTAATATTCTTCTGGAGAACACTGAAATTCTCCCAGTAACTGCTGATACCCAGGCCCCACAGTCCCAGAGACCTGAGATGGGACTCAGGCATCCTATGTTTTGCCACCTCTCCAGGGGTTTGTTACACCCCGCTAGAGTGGAGGACCACTGACTGAGATGGGTTTTTTAAATCCTCAAGGTCATCTGAATGTAGTCAATTTGTAATATCCTCATGAGAACAAAATCTGAGTGAATCCTTTTCACTTTTTCACACACCTTCAACTCTTCTTTCTGACATTTTCTCCCTTTGTATTTAACTAAAGCTTGCTCTTGTTCATTTTGAAATTCTTTTATTTTTTAAAATAACAGGGGTATGGAGTAATGACATTACTATGATTTGCTACAAATCCTCTCAAACAGCGGCTTTTATCAGAAGTAAACAGACATTTGAGATTTTGATCTCTCTGCTATATTTTAATTTATCTATATCCTTAGCATTTCACAGTTTAAGTGCTAAAGACACCCATTATTATTCCTCAGAAATAAGAAAAATAAAGCAAACATGATGACAAGTTGAAAAGCTTTTTTCCTATCCTCTCAACTATCCAGAAAATGGCTTAAAAAAATCTATGATATGATTAATAATAAAAGCAAGCAAGTATACACATGCTGTTCTTACATGGCACTATGTACTAGGATTGTCCTAAACATTTTGCAGATAATAATTTATTTAATCCTAATAACAACCCAATAACAAAGGTAATATTTTACTTCCATTTTACAGATAAGGAAAGAGAGATTAAATAAATTTCTCAAGGTTACCTATTAAGTAGGTGACAGATAATCTGTCCTTTAAAATCTATGCTCTTAACTTCAATGGTATGTTTCCTCTATAAGAATTAAGATTTACCTTTTTTGGGTAGACAGATGATTTACCATATATTTATGCTTATAATTAATGGATTCAATCTTCATAGTCCAGTAGGATAATGCAACAAAAATGATATATGGTTTTCATAGAATTTTTTCTGTGATAAAGGTACCAGAAAATGTCCTTGAAATCATTAAAGGCAGCCTCAGGTATTAAAAATAGGTATGCATGTTGAAATTACCTAGAAACTATCATTTAGAAAATTAAGTTACGCTGACCACCACTTCAAAGAAGGAGTCACTTTGAGTAAACTCTGGGTAAATCCCCTCAAAAGAGTTCCTATAAATCAAGTTGGTAGTTTCACTAGTTGGGGAAAAAGTTGAGACTTGTTTAAATCCCCATACGTATAGAAAAAGTCTAATTGTTTTACAATTTCAGAACTGGTTTTAAAATTTTAATCAGTTAATGACAGCTGCCTTCAGTGACAGCCTCTGAAAGCCAACCAATCAATGACAGCCTCCCTCTTTGAAAGGTGGCAATCAGCAGTATACTCACTCTAGTGAAAAAGCTTCCAAGGCGTAAGTCAACCCACCCCCATTTCAGAAATCTGCATGCCAACAAACTAAATGACACCGGGAGTTCGCCTTGCTCAGTTAGACTAACATAGCTCGTCCTTACTTTACTTTTTTGATATCACATAATGAGTGGTGACCTCTTCTTTCAATACAGCATAAAATTATTTCTGTTTAAACTGTTTAAAACTTAAACTTACTTGAACCCTAAAATATATTCATAATAGTAATTTGGAGTTTAAAATGTGGGAAAACTTAGATCAGTGTTGACCCAGTGTCCCCACAGTAGAACGGGACCCATGGACAAGGTTCCATATGTGAACTAACAAACTGTATATGAAGAGCTGCATCCTTTAAGACCCACGCACAGGGCAACCTGCAACTGAGACAGTGCAAGTGCTCTTTCATGGAATCAAGCTGACCTTAACTGGTGGTAGGTAAGGTAGGCTTCATTGCATCACAGAACATCATTTATTAGATGGGGAGTCCCGTCTTCAACAGTGACATGAAAGTACAGAAAAGCAACAGCAACTGGAGACTGGGAAGAGCAGACTCTTATCTCTCCCTCCATTTGGCTGGAAAAGCTAGACACCATTTGAAACATGTAAACCTTTAAGGTTTTGAGCAATTCAGCAGGAGACATTTCAGAGGTAGATCTTTAAGATGTAAGTTGTATACTTCCTGTTAGTAAGACATACAGGTTCTCAAAGAATAAAAATATAAGAGAAAATAAGAAATACGAAAATACAAGAGAGAGGTATGCATCTTAACCTTAGAAACTATTTGCTACTTATGAATGTGTAATTTTTCTATTTTATAATAAAAGTCTCATAGCTTCTCCGGGTACCTTCTATTGGGAACCTATTTAGACACATCAGAATATTTTTTTATTTTTTTCTGAGACAGAGTCTCACTCTATTGCCTAGGCTGGAGTGCAGTGGCATGATCTCAGCTCACTGCATCCTCCACCTCCCGGGTTCAAGCAATTCTCCTGCCTCAGCCTCCTGAGTAGCTGGGATTATAGGCGCCTGCCACCACACCCAGCTAATTTTTTATATTTTTAATAGAGACAGGGTTTCACCATGTTGGCCGGGCTGGTCTCGAACTCCTGCCCTCAGGTGACCCACTCACCTCGGCCTCCCAAAGTGCTGGGATTACAGGCATGAGCCACCACTCATGGCCAATACATTAGAATTTTACATAATGTGCAATTGTTAAATATCCATATTATATTTCCTCACCACTACCAGATCCTTATTTCACTTCTATATAATATTTTTGATGTGCCAGTTCTCTTTAATCTTCCCAAAGAATTATGTACCCACATACATTAAAAAGTATAAATAATAGTATAAGTATCATTAGTATAAATATCATAGTCCTAATTTTTCATGGATCATTGCAGAAGGAAACACTCAAAAGTTGTCTTTTTAATCACAATATTTTGATGTTCATACTATAAAACAAGTTTGTATTAGGTTAATTTTCCATGGAATGGCCTATTAGGGACAAGGGCAAATAACTAGATCTATGATCTTAGAAACACGACTGAATGTTGCTATTTTTCTTAAAGAAAACTAGATCTCTTTATTACATTGTTGTGCCAAATTTTATTTTCAAAGGTTTGGAATTACTGTTGATAACATCCTACAACATAACCCTGCTTTATAAACCATTAATCCAATATGATCCAACTTAATTAGGCATTACCCAATTGATAACAGCTGTGAAAAACAAATACCAACTACAAGGAAGACATTACTTTTAATCTGTTAAACAGCAAAAAAGAATGACATTACTATAGTAGACATAAACAGTTTTATGATAGAATAAGTTAGAAAATACATTTGGTTATTACTTATGTTCCCTTCACTGATGATGTATGTAGATGGTAATAGGCACTCAAATAAATGTTAGCATTTACAATTTTTTGTTGTTGCCATGATTTATTATTTTTATTGTTACTATTATTTTAATCCATAGCCTTTGATGATATTTCATTAATTTAAAAATTTCAACTTTTTACATAAGTTTTTAAATTTCCATAAAGTCGAGTAGTATGTATATATGTGCATGTATGTATGTATGATGGATAGTAAAATCATTATTGGGTTTTTCTGATTGTTGTTTTTTGTTTGTTTTATTTTGCTATGATGCTCAGCTCAACAGTTTGGAGACCCCTGGCACACAGATAGTCTGACCTACATTCACATTAAAATAAGGTCATGAGAGTTCACCCTTTAGAAAACAATTAAACTATTTGCTATGAATTAAAAGACAATTCCCAGTTTGTAGGATAATAAATCAGATATTAATTGGATAAAAGTCACTACCAATAAAGCAAACCAGTATATCAGCCAGAACTGCTGAATGTGATCTGAGCAGACAGCACTACAGTGTAACCAACACGAACACCAGTCAATGATAGACCATGAGTGCCTAAGGTAGGCCATCTATTCAGCCAGTTACATGTGGTTGCTCTGTGAATAAGAACTGGACAACTCATCCTGGCTTCCATAGCTGACTTCTCCAAGGTGCCTACCTGCCCAGTTGTTGATCACATGATATGCGCTAAGTGAGAAAACCAGCTTGTAAATGCAGACACAGATCTCACACTCTCTGGGACATCCCTTCTCTGATTCACGACCAGAAGCTCAGTCTCATGGGTGGAGAGCCAGTTAAATAAAGTGCTCAGACTGCAGGTGTGTCTTTTTATTTTTGTAAGTATGATTCATTGTTTAAACAAATTTTGAATTTCAATTCCACCCAGTAGCACAATCACTCTCCTTCAGCTACAGCCCCCAGCACTAATTATAGGCTTATATTCATGGCCTTACTCATCATCTTTACCTGTTTGGCCCTGAAGGAATTTGAATTTGTAAGTCCTATGACTAATCTATAAACTGCAGGAGGGTAGGGATTATGCCTATTGCATTCACTACTGTGTATTTGACATCTCCCAGAATGCCTTATATATTGTAGGCTATCATTAATGTTTGATGAAACAAAGAATGTATAAATCAATGAATAGTAGCCTTATATTCAGAATTTCAGAGGGAGCAGCAGAAGACAGGTAAAATTTGTATCTGAAAATGCCTACCCTGATAATCTTTATATCCCTTAAAAATGACCATTACTTGTTCCCATTAGCTATGACAAATGAATGCAAATTAAGGTGGGCTATCTGAACTGGCTATGCTACCAAAGTATAAATGTCAGTTTCTTATTTCTGGAAGTAAATGTGATCAAAAAACTATTTTTTTGTGGGTGCACTTACCATATAAGATATTGCTCCAAAGGCAACATATAGATGCATTGGCACCTGTCATATCCTTTTTAATAATAATCTGTCTGAGAGAGAAAAAATGGAAAAAGGGAATTCTTAACAGCTGAGATAAACAAAGCTAAGAAAAAAAATCTTTTCATTGGTACAAAATCTGACAGTCTTATTTATGACTGGCTCCAGGATAGAGTGTGAAACCAAGAGAGGTATTGCTATCAACTTTTATTTGTAATAGGCTAGCCATGAATTTTTTGCCACCTACCTCAATGGCTTTTAGACAGGCATACAGAGGCAACAAAACATTTGCATCTGATCCTTTATGCTCTTTTGAAACTTATTGCTTAAAAACATAGAATGATTCATAATCTCATGTTGTATATGATCTAGAAATTTCATCTGCAAAATTGAAAAAACATATGCTGCCAGGGAAGTACAAAATGATTGCCTCTTTCTAATACCTGAGGTAGTAGCATGATAATAACTGTGTAAGACAACTTATCCTTCTCTCAAAATAATTATGGCTCTCTAGAATTCAGCATCTGTTGCTACCAGATGTTACTGTCAAACACGTAAGCAATGGGTTTGAGCATTGCACAAACGTGGCCCACTTCCAAGAGTCTTTGTCTGAATACCTCAGCTGAAGCAGGTGGCTTTCTAGAGTCCAAGATTTTAAATACCATACTTCACTAATCCAGTTCTATAAAGAGGAAATGGTTTTCTCTAATGATGAATTGAATCTGTTCAGGTTCAAGCCACTACTTTGGTGCTACTGATAGACATTTTTATAACTATGTTTTAAGTGGAAGGAACAAAAACTCTAACATTTAATATCAGTACTAAAAGAAGGACAATAATTATAAACCAAAAGTGTGTCATGAATTTTCCTCAAATATATGACATCCTGACATCCTGCTGTCATGACAACTAATCAGAGTTTTGTATAAATGAGAAGAAAATACTATTACTTAAAAGAAGATGTAGCTAATGTTTTAGCTTGACTGTGGTAGGTTAGTTACACAATGTGGCATTTGATGTCTTTACATAAAAATCTTGATTAGGAGATGTGAGTTTTAATAAAATGTTTAATACAATTAGGTGCAATTCCTAAAATTTGAGACTCTTTCCTTTTTGATGTTAAAATAGGCCTCAGTTTACGACATAATGAATTGATCATAGTTTATTTTTCTTACTTTAGCAAATTAAAAGTTGACAATCGCAAATATATTTTGACAATTTAAATGTAACATATCTATGCTTCACTAAACATTTTAAAACAATTTTGTTTATCCCATTTATAACAGGCACAATGATAAAATAAAATACATCTAACCAAGGAGATGAAAGATGTCTGCAATGAGAACTATAAAACACCACTGAAAGAAATCATAGAAGACACACAAAAAAAGGAAAAACACTGTGTGCTCATGGATAGGAAAAATCAATATCATTAAAATGCTCATACTGCCCAAAGCAATCTGTAGATTCAATGTGATTCCTATCAAACTAGAAACATCATTTTTCATGGAATTAGAAAACATATTCTAAAATTCATATGGAACCAAAAAAGAGCCTGAATAGTCAAAGCTATCCTAAGTAAAAACAAACAAAATAAAAGCCAGATGTATTGCATTATCTGACTTCAAACTATTCTCTAAGGCTACAGCAAACAAAACAGAATGGTACTGGTACAAAAAGAGACACATGGACCAATGGAACGAAATAGAAAACCCAGAAATAAAACTGTATACTTATGGCCATCTGATCTTTAACAGAGTCAATAAAGTAAGCAATGGGGAAAGGACTCCCTATTTAATAAATGGTGCTGGGATAGCTGTCTAGCCTTATGCAGAAGAATGAAAGTGGACCCCTACCTTTCACCATATCCAAAAACTAACTAACTTAAGTGTAAGACCCCAAACTATAAGACTCCCAGCAGAGGCCGGGCGTGGTGGCTCACGCCTGTAATCCCAGGACTTTGGGAGGCCGAGGCAGGTGGATCACGAGGTCAGGGGTTTGAGACCAGCCTGACCAAAATGGTGAAACTCCGTCCCTACTAAAAATACAAAAATTAGCTGGGCGTGTTGGCGGGCACCTGTAATCCCAGCTATTCAGGAGGCTGAGGCAGGAGAATTGCTTGAACCTGGGAGGCGGAGGTTGCAGTGAGCCGAGACCTCACCACTACACTCCAGCCTGGGCAACAGAGTGAGACTCTGTCTCAAAAAAAAAAAAAAACAAACAAACAAACAAAAAAGAATCCTAGCAGAAAACCCAGGAAACACCACTCTGAACGTGGGCCTTGGGAAAAAATTTATGACCAAGTCTTCCAAAGTAACTGCATCAAAAACAAAAATTGAGAAAATTGACCTAATTAAACTAACGAGCTTTTGCACAGCAAAAGAAACTATCAACAGATTAAACAGACAACCTGCCTAATTGGAGAAAATAGTCACAAATTATGCATCCCACAAAGATCTAATATCCAGAGTCTATAAGGATCCTAAACATTTCAACAGCAGAAAACAAATAACCCCGTTACAAAGTAGGCAAAAAATGAGGAGATACTTCTCAAAATAAGACATACAAGCAGCCAAAAAAAGTATTAAAAAAATCAAACTACTAATCACCAGAGAAATGCAAATCAAAACCACAATGAGATACCATTTCATACCAGTCAGAATGGCTATTATTTTATTATTATTATTATTATTATTATTATTATTATTATTATTATTATCATCATTATTTTGAGATGGAGTTTTGCTCTTGTTACCCAGGCTGGAATGCAATGGCCCGGTCTCGGCTCACTGCAACCTCCACCTCCTGGGTTCAAGTGATTCTCCTGTCTCAGCCTCCCAAGAAGCTGGGATTACAGGTGCCCGCCACTGTGCCCAGCTAATTTTTGTATTTTTAGTAGAGACGAGGTTTCACCATGTTGGTCAGGCTTGTCTCGAACTCCTGACCTTAGGCAATTCGCCCACCTCGACCTCCCAAACTGCTGGGATTACAGGCACGAGCCATCTCGCCTGGTCCAGAATGACTGTTATTAAAAAGTCAAGAAACAACAGATGCTGACGAGGCTGCAGAGAAAAGGAAATGTTTATACACTTGGTGGGAATATAAATTAGTTCAGTCACTGTGGAAAGCAGTTTGAAGATTTCTCAAAGAACATAAAACAGAACTATCATTCAATCCAGTAATCCCATTACTGGGTATATACACCCCAGAAAATAAACCTTTCTACCAAAAAGACATATGCACTCACATGTTCACTGCAGCACTATTCACAATAGCAAAGACTTGTAATCAACCAGGTGCCCATCCGTGGTAGACTGGATGAAGAAAATGTGGTACATAATATGTCATGGAATACTACACAGCCATAAAAAAGAACAAAAACATATTCTGTGTAGAAACTTGGATGCAGCCAGAGGCCATTATCATAAGTGAATTAATCCAGGAAAAGAAACCCAACTACTGCATGTTCTCACTTATAAATATTGGGTATGGATGGATGTAAAGATGGTAACAATAGAACACTGGGGACTAGTAGAAAGGGGAGCAAAGGAGGATGGCAAGATTTGAAAAACTACCTATTGGGTACTGTGCACACGACCTGGGTGATGGGTACTCCAAACTTCAGCCTCATGCGATATACCTGTGTAACAAACCTGCATGTGTATCATTTGAATCTAAAATAAATTTGAAATTATTTTTTAAAAATCATATTTGCTTGTCTTAACTATAGAATTACTTCAAAATATCAGAGTTTTCCTAAAAGAAGAGACAGACAAAATCAGTGCTTTTACCCAGAAAGATTTGCACAAATGCAAATAATTTGGGGACTATATTAAAATTAAGCCATTTACATCATATGCATTTTTTTCATGAAAATAACTGGTCCATTTCAGATCTTGGGAGAAGAGTATATATCTGCATGATATTAGTAAATCATAATTTAATTAAATTTAGTAAAAAAAAAAAAAAAAAAAAAACCTACCTTCCTTTTTTAAAAAAGGGAAAAGTCAAACCAGCAATTTCACACATGGAAGGCAAAATAGTCAAGTAATTGGTTTTCCTGTCACTATTTTGTCAAGTAATGACAGGGGAAAACATATACACATCATGAAGTAAAATAGTAACTTTTAGTCTCTTTCATTATTTTTCTTCTTAGTTCATGTGATTGAAGCCATACATTTTTCACAATCTAGTTAGTCTAGCATACTGTTAGTAATATGTTATATGCCCTACTTGGTGAAGCAAGATAAAAGTAATATTCTGTGAATTTCATTTCATCTCTGATTTATCTACAATTTTTTAGAGCATTCTCTACTAGAATTATTTTAGCTTGCCAGTTAGTTATTAGTAGTCCCACCAGAGGGCAGACAGGGGAAAACTCAGACTACAAAACTCAAATAAGCACAATACTGATATTTATTCATTTTTCTATAAAAGCTGTGAAAATGGGGGCATTGTGCATATTTGGTGCTTATTTCAAATCGTTTTCCATTGTTTTCCACAGTCCTTCTCTTTTCTCTCAGTAGATCAGAGATTCACTTTGTGATCTAATAGTTACCTAAAATACATTTTGATGGAATTGAATTTATTTTGTATGAAGAAGATTATTTAAGAGTCAACAGACACACATGAGCCAAATTTAGAATTCAAGAAAATTTACAGTAATAGGCCACAGGGAGACTTCAGCTAATGAGATTTTTTACTATTCTGTAAGAATCACGAATCATATTATTACCAAATACAGTATGTGTCACATTTTCTACAATGAGAATTCTGACAAAGGTAGAAACTGAGAATTACATTAATCTAATTTGTGTGCTACAAAAACATGGAAAACAATTTCCACATCCACAGGAGTCACTCAGTACCTAGGCTGATTCTAGCTATATGTCTGAAATGATAAAGAAGGGGTTTATTAATATTTGTCAAAAGAGAGAGTACATTTCAAACACTTCGGAATTATTTGAAGTGGTAGGAAGAATTGTTTTAGAACATCTTCTGTTAAAAACTTTAAATAGTTCAATTATTATCAGGAACAGTATATACTTATTGCCAAAATAATAATTTTGTGTAAAATTAGCAGAAAGCATTTATTTTTGCAATAGTAATAATTCAGGTAAAAAAATACACAGAATTATCAAGACAGTAATACAAAATTTAACGCTTAGGTAATCAGCAAATCAGCCAAAAACAAAGTAAGTCCCTTGGCTTAGCACTACTTCTAAACAGCTTTATCTTTAAGCCCAAATTCATAAATCTAGGCTTAAGAAAGGTCAAATGAAAGAAGAAAAAACTACATTTTCTTTCAAATAAGTTTCATCCATTGCTCATCAAGCCAATAGAAGTATAGAAAACCAATTCTGTTAATTCTGAAAGCAACCTGTTCAATGTCCTTAACACAGATACGCGTTTGTGGGTTTATGTTTATTGAGTGCTACTGCTTTGTAGGTCACTGGAAAATAGAAATTTGTCAAAATCTAATTGGAAGAATAAGAGCAACTTACAAAGGTAAAACTTCAGAGAGCTAAAGGAAGTGATACCAAGCCAATGACCACTGCAGATAAAAGGTCTAGAGGAGGTGACTGAACATTGATCCATGGGAATCATCAAAACATGGTATTCACTAGGGAAATTTTGCCACCACCTAAATGAAGAATAAGGGGACTAAGGAAAATTATCCTGCCTATTGGTAAGTGCTAGGACACCCCCCTGCGCCCCCCCTCGCAAATCCTTCTCTATCCAAGGATGAAATTAAATATTTAAAATTTGATACGTGTGAAAAAGTAATACGTCAAATCAAGGAAAGAGGAACACGGTGGTGAATAAAGAAATGGAATGTTTTTGATTAAGGAAAGAAAAAAGACTTGTTACTAGGAAGTAAAGGAGAGTTTTGAAACTTGTATTGAAAACATACAGGATTCCAAAGTCTCTTTGAAATGCTGTAATCTTGTATGAGATGAAGGAAGCAACAGGCTGAGATTCAAAGAATACTTGTCTAAGTGAGTAAAAATTACAAGAAATCTGAAAATACAATTGCAAAATCAAAATCAGCATTGGAGGCATTAAACATAAGAACTGGCACAGGAGGAAAATGAAATCAGGGATTTAGAGAATAAATTTGAAGAGCTGTCCAAAAATATGAAGGAAAAAATGACTGAGATAAGTAACACACAAAATCTGTATATAGCATGATCCTGCATGTGGGGAATATATTTAGTGAGAATAAACACAGGAAATATTGAAAGGTGCTAAAAGTGGCTATCTCTGGATTGTGCTATCATGAGAAAGTTTCACTCTTTTTCTTTATATTTTCTCATTATAAAGTGTTTTACACTTTAGACTGTATTACTTTTGTAATCAGAAGAAACAATAAACATAAAACTCAACCTGATTCATATACGTTTAGGAATAACCACTGATGAATGAGTTTTTTCTATAATAATTCCTATCCCCCAATCAATCTTAAATTGGAGAATTTGTAAAGCTGATATATTTAAATGATGAGAATGAAATAATTAACCTAAGCACTCCCAATGGCTTTTTCTATTTCTCCATTTCAACTCCGCACACTTTAAAATTCCATGAAGCTGAAATTTAGAATTGATTCTAGCTTATAGTATTATGGCAGGCTGATTTTTGGTTAACACCATTCAAGGATAGTGTTTTATAGCCTTTTTTAGTAACTCAAGAGGAAATGAAACAGAATAATCTTAAAAAAAAAAAAAGCCGTAAGGTAGAATATTTTTATTATTTGTTTAAATTATTTTAAGTTCTTTTAAAAAGTCCTCATTTATTATTTTGCTCAGTTTCTCCTAATGGAAATTTAAAGTAACTTCCTTTCATTCAATTGTTCATGAAGATAGAAAAACATCAATATTGTTTCTACAATAATGTATTGCATACAGCAAGCCAGCATGGTGAAGTGTAGGGAACACTAGCTTTGAGGTTAAATATACTGTAGTCAAATCCTAGGCCCATTATTTACTGATTATATGTCATTGGGTAAGGAGGTAACCATTTCTGCAGCTTCCACATCACTAAAGAAAAAGAAACTTGAGAATACATTTATTCCCCAAATCCTTGTGGAGTGCTTTCCATGTGCCAGACAATGTTTTGCTTACAGTGATTTTAGGATTTAATGAATTATTTTTCATAAAGTGTATTTACCCATTTTAAAAGTGCCTGTCTTAGTCTATGTTAGCTTCTCTAAAAGGTGACTTTTAAATGTGATGCTAGTTTGTCTTTTTTTTTTTTTTTTTTTTTCTAACATTGACAATTAGATTACTGGCACTTTCAATATTTAAATTATATTGAGATGCCAAACAAGTTGTTCTGTTTTTATCAAATGCTGATAGCTGGTATAGAGGAGAGTTAGCAGTTTTGCACTAGCCTCTTTTCAGAAGTAACACAAAGCATCCCAATTTAAATTTTTTCAGAGGACAGAATTGGTTTTCAGAATCAAAGGGAATAGTCATTACTGTGGCTAGCATATATCATTGCAATTTATCTTGGCATGAATTAACACTGCTGAATATTTAGGTACACTAAAATGTGGAGACATATATTGTGAATGAACTGCAAGATGGACACTATTACTATTAGGTACTATGCATACGTGTGTGTGTGTGTGTGTGTGTGTGTGTGGCGTGTGTGTGTGTGGTGTGTGTGTGTGTATGTGTGTATGAATATGTGCATAATTATTCAGTTCTTGTTATAATCCTTCATGGCAAATATTACCACTTGCGAATGAAGAGGTTGAAGCAAGTGCCTTGCCCAAAGTCAAATTATATATTGTGGTGATGTCAAGCATCAGTATTTTGTAGGCAAATACCACATGCTCCAAGGCCAATATTATTTCCCCTAGAAGGAAGAATAAAATTATCAAATTTAAATATATATTTTAAAACAAACACTGTTCAATATATACATGATCATGCATTATTTAAAAAGCTACAATGTGACAGAAAGTACAAAAATATCCTACAGCACAAATGAAAAGATGTACTAATGACAGGTATTCATATCCCTCTTCAAATAGAGTTTGACAAGTTAAAATACATGTCAAATAGCCAAAATCATGTAGGAATCAAATATTAATGGAAGATTTATCATCCTTATAGAATGAAATGAAGACTCAGTCATAGAACCAACTTGTCTCTATAAAATACTGAATGAGATAGACCTGCAAATGTTACCTGACATAGGGTGCAGTTCAGTAAATCTAGGAGAAGCCATTTAAACTATGTTTTAAGAAAAGAAGTGCAGCAATAGAGGATGGTTGGGAATAGGATGGGCTGCAGATGCTGATTCATGGGTTTAAATCTGAGTCCAGCTCTTTAGGAGCTTCAGGCAAATTACTTCACAGACTTGTACCTAGGTTTTCTCATTTGTAAAATGAAGATAATGTTACTACTTCATAAGGTTGTTCAGAGGATTAAGATAAAATATATAGCAACATACATAGTAAGATCTCAATAAATGTTAAAAGTCAGGGTAGTACATCTATATATGAGCAAAAGCATATTTGAAAATAAAACAATCGTTTCAAAGGTTCCACAAAATTATAAATGACATTAATCTAAAGCATCTTAATTTAACAATGGCATTTGCCATCTTGTTTAATTCACTTTAGAAAAATTCTCGTACTTAGATGCACAAATGAAAAATGGTTAAATTTATTCAATGAGGAAAAGAATCATACTAGACTAAATACATTGCCACAGCTACAAAATATTATTTTTCAAACATGTACTGAGAGTTTAAAATGTGTCATCCATTGCGCTGGGCATGAGGTCGAGAGTAGTTTAAGAATGAATAAGACTTCTGGAGCTCCTAAACCAATCCTGAGGACAAAATGCAAACACCTACGGTATTTTTCATTGATGCTATATTTTTACATCTTCAGAGAAAACTGTGACATATAAATGTTCTGTGAGGGATGTTGAAGATTCTCCTGGCCTTCCAAATTACATCTTCAACCACTCTGCCAGTGCTTAAAATACCTTGATCATTTGAATAAAAAGGTGAAGTCCCCTGTTACATAATAAGAATTATCTGAAAGCAGAACACATTAAGCCGTTAAACATTTAGCTCAATATTAGTTTATTTAATTGTTTGGTAAGGCTCTGAGAATCCAGAGAGGAAACTAGAATACATACCCTCAACATTGTAGTCTCAGATCAATCTGTATAAGTATGCCTTCTACCCAATCTAAACTGATATCCTCTAAACACCATGGCAGCTTTGCTGTACTTTCTTATGAAATGTATAGATTTCTACATTGTAATACACATTTAAAATTCTTTAGCAAAATTAATATTGGATATCCCAGTCAAGCTTTGCTACTGATGCTTTTACTTCTAGTTCAGGAATCATCTGGCCCTCTAGTCTCTCTATTTGAAAACTCGTGTCTTCACCTTCTCTTCTATGGCTATTTAGACTGCATAGCCATGACTTGAATTTACCTCTTGCTTCAGTTGTATTCCTACTTCACCTGGCTGACAGACCTCCACCCTAGACTGCAACAGTGGTCCCCATAACTGGCATCTAAACTTGACCTATTGAGAACTGCTGACATAAAAGGAGCTATCAACATTCTCAGGTTGATAACACATTTTGTAGCATGGGTCTTCCAGAGGCAAGGAGAAGAAAGAGAGTTATTAGGGAGGTGACTTTCTGTACCTAAAGCAGACTTTGAGCTAACAACAAGAAGCTATGTGCTGAACACACTCTCCATAGCTTAGCAGTGATTCCCTCCTTGAAAAGGAATCTGGTGTACATCCATATTTACCATACTACATGTTTACGGACTCCTTTATCCTCCATGATATTTTGA
This sequence comes from Piliocolobus tephrosceles, assembly GCF_002776525.5. Taxonomy (NCBI): domain Eukaryota; kingdom Metazoa; phylum Chordata; class Mammalia; order Primates; family Cercopithecidae; genus Piliocolobus; species Piliocolobus tephrosceles. The sequence continues at coordinate 111,895,829 of NC_045435.1, forward strand.
AATCCTTCTACAATCCTAAAGGCAATTAAAACTCCACTGAAGTTATTTTTTTAAAATTCTCCACTCTGTGGAAACCTAACTGCCCCGTAACTCCTTGCCCCCTTTCTGCCCCATCTAAAGTGATTTACTGCCAAGAAGAAGGGTAAGATATCAGACAGGAATATGCTCAACTTGTGTCACCACACATATTTATGTATTTACTCCACATCTTCCCTCTGTTTTCTTCCACAAAAATACATCAATAACTGTCCATTGACTTTTCCATGAAGTCCAAACCTCTTTACATGGCTGGCATTCCCTTTTGTAGCCAGGGCCCTGTCTGTCTCACCGTTCTCCCATATGTCACTCCCTTTATTAAACTCACGCTCCAGCCAAATGTAATGTTTTACTTCACAGCAATCACTTGCTCTTGCACCTCCCCGCGATGGTATATATTTTTCACTCTGTGTTGAACACTCTTTACCTGCCTTCTTTGTTTAGTCAATCCCAAATTATTACTTTTTGGATCTCAGTCTATTGAGACAACTAACCTTGACCCCTCAAGGTGGTGTTATATGTCCCTTTTATCTGCATCTATTGCACACTGTCTTGCCTTTATCATGTACTTAGCATACTATGTTGTATTGCATGATTGTCATTCCCAGAAGAGTATAAGCTTTCTGAGGACAGGGATATGATCTCATGCATATAGTACATTTTCTAGACCCTCCTGAATACCTGACATCTAATGGGTACTCAATATTTATTTAAATGGATGGTTTCCACTTTAACTTATACCTATTACTGAGGTCCAGAACTGAGTTAGGTACGTGGAATGCAGCATGTAATTTAATCTTCACAAACATCCTACCAGATGGCCACAATTACCCCTCAGAAACTAGGCACGGAGGGCTTTATTCAAGTGCCTAAAGTCCTAATACAGATTACAGACAGCTAAGATTCAAAACCAGGTTTGCCTGACTGAATTTAAATCTCTTTGTTTATCCATATTATCTCCTCTGTAGACTATAAGCCCCTCAGAGACAGAATGCTGCCCAATCTACTCATGTCATTTAATTCAATCATGTTTTATCCATTACCCTACTGACTCATCACCCAATTAGCCCTATATAAATATTAGTTGACTGAATGATAAATTGTCAAAATTTTTATCAGTTGTTACCCCTTTGTTAGAGTTTTGGCTTTTGCTTTTGACCCAAATACAAAGGACATGAAACTAATTTGCAATGCATAACTTTTTAAGAAATGCTTTTTACTGTAGAGAAATGAAAGTTGAAGACTAATGCAATCTTCAAATATAAGAATAAATATAATTTGATGATAAGCACCTACTCTTTGTTTCAACTGAAGATAGGGTTAGAATAATGAATTTAAATTACAGAAAGAATGAGCTAGGTTAGAAGTGAACAAAATTCTCTGAATATGAATAATAAAATATAAGAAAATGATACTAAGGGAAGATATATGAATCATCATCTATGTAGCATTTGAGAATCATGTTGATAGAGAACTATCTATTTGAACAGCAGAGACACAGGAAATAAATTACCTCTTCTAAGCTTAGAAAGGTATGTTCCCATCATTCTTATATGATAATAATGACTTTTGCATTTGTAAGAAAGATAAAATTATATGTACAAAGAGAAAATAAATTTCCACAATACAAATTACCAAGTAGAAAGGAAACCAAACTTCTTTTTTTCAATGAATCACTTTTTCAGGTATAAATATCCAATGCCACATTTTTTTTTATGATTTCCAGAACAAAGATGAATTTAAAAGGGAAAGAGAAGCAATAATTCCCAAGAAAATGAATAAATCTGAGGGTAACATCATAGTATATGTCTTCCAAATATTTAATCAAAATATTTGCTTAAAAAATCTAATTTCCACCCAGAGATTTTTCAAACAGAATATTCCTGAGTGTCAGAGGGTAAGATTTGTATTTGTGTTTAATATATCATTGGATAGAAAAATTCAAAGAAAGAAAAATGTTTCACTTCTTTCAACAAAATACATTAAAAATAACATAATTTTTGCAATTCTTGAAAATATATTTGTAAAATAAACAAAGGACAATAGACATAAAACCATTATTTTTTTTAAGTCTGAATTTTCTTTCTAGCTCTTTAGCGCAATTTACCTGCCCATGTACCACAGATCTAAAAGCAAACTGCCAATAGCAGTGTATATTCACAATGTCTTATCTGTATTTCCTATATTCAAAAATATTTTGTAGCTGGGCATGGGCATGGTGATGTGTGCCTGTAGTCTCAGCTATTCGGGAGGATCAGTTGAGCCTAGAAGCTTGAGTTCAGGCTGAACAATATAGAGAGATACCATCTCTTAAAAAATATAATAATAATAATAATAAATACTCTGTAAAACAAAGGCATTTTTCGTAAGTTTGCAGTAAACTCATTTGGTGTCAAAAATCTCATCGTTACGGACGTTAATCTTACGGTGTCCCTTAAGGGTCAAATAATTAGGTAAACAAATGTTAATAGTTTATTGCTTGTACTACCCCAAACCCTGTTGGGGTGTTACAAATTATATTACTAGAAGATGTTAATTTAAAAAAAATCCAAAACATGAACGTCAGCTTACCTGCCCCCAGGAGTTTTGGATAAGAAGTTGTGGATCTTTACCTCTAGGAGATTGCCTATGACTTATATTAATTCTCCTCAGCATTGATTCACTGCTTAGTAAGTTTTCTCAGTCTACGTATCTCCATATTCAGTCTTCTAGAACAGTCACAGTGATAGTCTGCTGAATTCTCTTTTTGACTTTTTGAACCTCTGTCTTCTCTTGGATTTACTTTCCTTTCTTGCATTTTTTTTTCTCACACCATCCTCTGCTTTGAAACTCCTTTCACTATCTCTATCCAATTTGAAGTCCTGTAGGTCTGGTCCCTCACCCCCACCCCATGGCCAGACTTTGAAGAGAGATAAAAATTACTTTCTAATGGAGGGAAATTAATAAAGTGGTAAAACGTTCTTTTGGAAGATGGTGTTTGATATTATTATTATCAGGTGATTTAAAAATTAGGTCAATCTCGGTCGGGCATGGTGGCTCAAGCCTGTAATCCCAACACTTTGTGAGGCCGAGGTGGGTGGATTATCTGAGGTCAGGAGTTCGAGACCAGCCTGGCCAACATGGTGAAACCCCGTCTCTATTAAAAATACAAAACAACAACAACAACAAAAAAAAACCACCTTAGCTGGGTGTGGTGGCAGGTGCCTGTAATCCTAGCTACTCAGGAGGCTGGGGCAGAAGAATCACTGGAACACAGGAGGCAGAGGTTTCAGTTCAGTGAACCGGGATTGCACCATTGCACTCCAGCCTGGGCAACAGGGCGAGACTCTGTCTCAAAATAAATAAATAAATAAATAAATAAATAAATAAATAAATAAAATTGGGTCAATCTCTTGTCATATTAACTCCACTTATGGAAATATAATCTAAAAAATGTCTGAATATGAAATATATTTAATGTACAAGATTATTTATAGAAATATTTTTCTAAGGTTAAAGAAGTGGTGATAATTTGCATGCACAAAAATAAGGATGGGTTAAATAAATTACGGCATGTCACTTTATAGTGTAGCATGCAGTCATTATAAATAATTACTAAGAATAAGTAAACATATAATTAGAAATAATACGTTATGAAATTCTAATGATGTAAAGTTAGGTTAAATAAGCTGGTTAAAATAATATATGTGGGTGAAACATTTAAAAAAATACATACTTGTGCAAAGGAAATGTCAATCAATGTGCTAATTAGGGTAGAACCAATATATTTTATATTCTATATTTATGCATTTTTCATTTTTTCCATAATGAGAGATTATTATTGTGTAATGAGAAATATTTTTCTTTAGTATAAAAGAAAGAGACAAGTTTAAGACTACTAAATTTTATAATACACATATTTAGTACTACTTGTCATCTTATAAGAGGTCAATTTCAATAAATTCCATCATTAAGTTCCCAGAACAAAAGTTTAACTAGGGGTTTATGAAGGGAATTCTTTAACACAGACATTTATTTTTGCCCACCAATGATGTATGTACCTCTTTTTTCCCAAAAGAATATTAGCTTGCCAAGAGTTATTTTTAAAACCAAAGCCTTATTTGATGAATCATTTCAAATAAATATCGTAATTTTTGTTGACTTATGCAAACACAAGGTCACTGTGACCTCTTAACTGCCAAAGATGGTAATCACACTAGACTCTTCAGAAAGTAGAAATCTGCTAAATAGTGTTGCCCTACATCAATCAAGCCTTCAATTGGTAGCAGATTTTAAAGTATGAGGTCATTTTTGAAGAACACCCTCATTACTGTGAAAATCCCATTTAGCATCTTCAGAAAGAAAAAAAAAAAACAGCTGGATTTTAATTTTTCTCTTCAAGCATACTTATAAAAATTTGCATCACAATGTCTGCAATATTAAATGGCTTAAAGAGGAACAAACACAAAGTTTTCTCTCATTGGCCTCCTGGTCCCCTAATCATTCCTTCAAACTATACCTGGGACAACTTACCTGCTACCTACAGTCTCAGTGCCACTTCAACCCATCCTTCTTGGAGCAAGTCAAAAGCACTGGAATAGTTGAGCTTTATCCATTTTATTGAGAGATGCCCGATGACCATTTAAGCTAGACACAGTGACACCAAATATCCATGAGACAGTGATAAACTGCTTTAGAGCTTCCTGCCTCCCTCAAGTCAACTCTAAACTCTTGGCCCCACAACCTGACTTATGTCCTGTCTCAGCTTTAGTGTACATGATTTCCCAGTCTTCTTTGTCCTCTTAAACTGCAATGATGTAACTTTGGCTCCTTCAGAAACCAGAAGCACTGACCCCTCAGATATTTTGCCTTGCTATCTCACCTTATCTTCCCTCTCTACACCCTAAGGAGTAGGTTCACAATGGTTACCAAACTGAAAGATGTGCTTTTTTAGTCAACTAAACTTTTGCCCATATTCCCATTCCTTCACCCCATAACACTTGCACTTTGGGTGTGCATAAAATTTATATTAGTCTTCTGTGTCAGGGTTCTGAATCTCATATTTAATATGCTGCTATAATGAGCTTCTCCAGACTTATTCTTAACATTTTTCTCTAGAACTGATATTCTATCTAGCTCCTAAAATTCTGCTCTCAGAACAACTTCCACATTTTCTGGTGTGTTTTGCTTAAATACGTACTTATATTCTTGATCTCAGATTTCTTATCAAGACACCTAGCTATCTCTGACATTAGTTTTATCTATCCTCCAGTTACTATTCATAGGATCTTCCAGGATCTCCTGCTCTGCTCTGAAAGGTAGTATTATCTCCAGGATCTGCACTTTATTTCTATGGGCCTCTTGTTACAATTTGAATTTAGGTTTTGAAATCAACATCTTTCTTTTTGATTGATTTTTTTCCTCAGTAATTTTTAATCACTTTATTTGACTAACTTGGTGGTGTTTATTAAAAATTTTAATATGCCAGCAAGAAATCCTACTATAAGCTTTATAGTGTTGGTTATTTACACATGCTTACTCTACAAATCTGTATTTATATATTTTTGTGTGCATATCATTTTTTGAGAGGAGCCTAGGGATATTAGCAAAGGAAATACAAGGATTTGTTTTTATTACTGTATGAAGAAATATATGCCCTCATTCATCTTCCCAATACAATGAATTATCAATTTTCTTGTCAAGTATATTAAATGATTTTGAAATAAACCCCTCACAGGTAATGATGATGCTCTATTAGAATTTTTCACATTAACTGAGAATTAACTCATTCCTCCCAGTGAAGAAATCTGTACTCTAGAACACTTACAGGGATTTTAAGCATAAACGTTTACACTGTTGAGAGATATTATTTTTGAACAAAACATTATTTGCATTAGTAGTAGGACGAGCCATCTATTTGTTAATAAAGAGCTATAGACAACATAAGGAAACTATTACTCTGATAATATAAGTAAAAAAGGTCAAAACTTACTCATCAATTAATGTAGGATGTTATGTTTTCACTCTATGTGGACATATTTTATATCTTAATAATTTGAACTATAATATGATTGCATAATTATTACTTTAGTCAATTCGATTTATGATTCTGATAAAATTTAAAGGCATTTTAAAAAATCAATTATCTTGGAGCCAAGACAAAGAAGGTAGACAGGTATTCATGGTCTCATTTAGAGTGGCGGTGGTGGGAGAATGTTTAAGAAAAGTGATGATAGTCTTAAATTTGAAGTTATTCCCTGCTCAGTATCACCATACTTTATCTCCTTTATTTAATGCTTCACCTTCACCACTAGTCTTCAAAAGAGCTTTATTAACTATTGAAAATGGAGACAGCATCTGTACTCTGCTGTATTTTTTACTCAACCTGTCTTTTAATGCTATATATTGAGGAAAAAAATAAGATTTAGGTGTAAGGGTTATCTGAGAATTAGAGATTATGTACATAAAATACAAGGTACATAGGATCAATACATTGCAGCTGTTTTCCATTTTTAAGCTACAAAACAGTCATGAAAAAGGACCCCCCAAAAAGCTGAATAGCTGATGACACTCATCATGAAGTAAATGTATGGATTATGTCGACTAGTATCACACTTTCAGGAGATACAATAAAAATGTGCACAAATAAATATGCAGTTGGAAAACAAAAGTTGCAGATACAGGTTAAGCTTTGGCTACAAGTGACCTTGAAGTTATTTGTCTAAAATCATTCTCCAAAGGAGCTCATCTTCTTTACTGATACCTCACATGGCACTTGAGCACTTATTACAAGATACGATGGGAAGAAACCAAATCAGAATAAAAGAAGCAAATAAACTGTGACTGTAGACAAGCCATGCACACATGGAAGATATAGTCACTGCAAATGTGTGTGTGTGAACAGGTAGATCCAAACTTAATTGTGTATATAACTATAGAAACACCCAGAAAACCACTAGTCAGAGACCAGATAGATGATTATCAGGGGAAGTAGCAATTTGCATTATGTGCTTAAAGATGATGCCAAGTAGTTGTTTGATTTGGAGGAAATGTTTTAATCTTTCCTATGTTCAGTTACATCATCTCAAAGTAAAAACATTCCGAATCAACATACAAAAACAGGTGACATTTCTATACACTAACCATAAGCTATTAAAAAATTAAGAAAATAATTCCACTGACAGTAGCACTAATTAGAATAAAATACTTATAAATAAACTTAACCAAAGAGATGAAATAGCTGTTCAAGGAAAACTGTAAAACACTGATAAAAGAAATTGAAAAGACACAAATAAATGGAAAGATATACCATGTACATGAATTAGAAGAATTAATATTGTTGAAATGTCCATATTACCCAAAGTGATTGACAGATTCATTGCAATCCCTATCAAAATTCCAAAGGCATCTGTCATAGAAATAGAAAAAACAATCCTAAATTTGTATGGAACCATAAAAGACAGTGAACAGCCAAAGTAATCCTGAGAAAACAGAACAGTGCTGGAGGTTTTACATGTCCTGATTTCAAACTATATTACAAAGCTACAGTAATCAAAATAGTGTGGTGCTAGAATAAAAACAGACATATATACAGGTGAAACAGAATAGAACCCACAAATAGACACATACATTTGTCAAATTCGATGGTTTAAAGAGAATCAAATACATAATTCTATCTGACCCTCTCATTGGCCTCCTGGTGTTCAACTGATTTGATAAAGGTGCCAAGAATACACAACAGAGAAAGGATAGTTTCTTCAATATATGCTATTGGGAACGTTGACTATCTCCAGACAAAAGAATTGACATTGGACCCTTGTCTTACACCACATACCAAAGTCAAATCAAAATGGATTAAAAACTTCGAGGTAAGACCTGAAATCATAAATGCCTAGAGGAAAACATAGGGAAAAAGTTCTGTGGCATTGGCCTTGACAAAGACTTTTTGGATATGACACCAAAAGCATAGACAACAAAAGCAAAAATAAACAAGTGGGACTATATGAAACTAAAAATGTTTCTCCATAGCAAGGAATCAATCAATAAAATGAAAAGGCAACCCATAGAATGGGAAAAAATGTATTTCTAAACCTTATATCTGATAAGAAGTTAATATCCAAAATTTACAAGAAGTTATAATATACAAAAGTTATAAAGGACTTATACAACCCAATATGACAACAAACAATGTGATTTTAAAAATGGGGAAAAGACCTTAATAGACATTTCTCCAAAAAGGACATAAAAATGGCCAACAAGTATATGAAAAGGTACACAAGACCGCTATTCACTAAAAAAAATGCAAATCCTACCTACAATATGAAATTACCTCACAGCTGTTAGAATCGCTATTATCATAAAGACAAGAGACAAGTGTTGGCAAGGATGTGGAGAAAAGTACACTATTTTTGGGAATGCAAATTGGTACAATCATTATGGAAAACAGTACAGAAGTTCCTAAAAAAGTTAAAAAATAACTATTATATGATTTAACAATTCTCATTCTGGGGATACAAAGAAAATAAAATTATTATCTCAAAGGGATATCTGTACTTTCATATTCAGTGCAGCATTACTCACAGTAGCCAAGATATGGGAACAACCTAAATGTCTGTCAACAGATAAATAGATAAAGGAAATGTAGATATATATATATAATATATACATGTATATAGATAAACAATCAAATATTATTCAACATTAAAAATAAGGAAATCCTGCCATTTGTGATAATATATATTAATCTGGAAAACTATACTAAGTGAAATAACCCAAACACAGGCAGTTTATACTTTTATGTAGACTCTACCAAGTCAAATTCACAAAAGCAGAGCATAGAATGGTCATTGCCAAGGACTGGATGGGGGTGGGGAATGGGGAGATGTCGGGTCAAAGACTACAAAGTTTTTAATTATAAGATTAATGAGCTCCAGGGATCTATTGTACACCATGGTGACTAATGTACACCACAGTGACTATAGTTAATAATGTACTGTTGAAATTTTATAAGAAAGTAGATTTTAAGTGTTCTCATCACATACACACAAACAATGGTAATTGTGGGTAGTAATGGATGTGTTAATTAATTTGACTTTCGTGGCAGGACATGGCGGCTCATGCCTGTAATCTCAGCAATTTGGGAAGCTGAGACAGGCAGATCACTTGAAGCCAGGAATTCAACCAGTCTGGCCAACATGGCAAAACCCTCTCTCTACTAAAAATACAAAAAAAAAAATAGCCGGACATGGGGGCCCACACCTGTAGTCCCAGCTAATCTGGGTGCTGAGACATGAGAATCACTTGAATCTGAGAGGCAGGGCTTGCAGTGAGACAACATCCTACCACTACACTCCAGCCTGGGTGACAGAATGAGACTCTGTCTCAAAAAAAAAAAAAAAAAAAAAAAAAAATTGGTAATTAGTACACAGTGTATACATAGCTTGAATCATCATGCGGTACATCTTGAATATATACATTTTTTGTGAGTTAAATATTTTAAATAAAAATAAAATTTAATAAATTTAAAAATCAAAGTAAACATATTGGATTTGATGGCATTTACAGTCTCTTCTACTTCTAACATCCTCTGATCCTGTGAATCTATATAAATCATAAAGAATCCGAAATGAAAGAATACACTGGAGCTTTATAACACTTCCTCTTGTGAAATTCACTCATATCTAAATCTTGATATTGAAAATACATTTCTCCTTGTATTCCCTTATACCTACTGCTCAATTTTCAAATGAACTGAAACAATACAGCAGGACATTTCCAATCTTCTGTGCAATGATGAGAATACAGAACAAAATCAAATAAATGAAATCTCAGCAGGTGATAGGATTGCCTACTAAAAACACAAAAGAGAAAAAAATGGGTAAATTGAAGAAATGATACTAATCAAATGGTCCTATGGTTCTTGGAAGTAGCTAATCTTTAATTATTGAAAATTAAATCATTTATTCCAAATGTTGAAAAATTAGACAACCATGCTCTTCAAATACATAAGAGATTAAAAGCCATTACCTTTACCTTACATTTTTCTTTCTAAAGAAAGATTGAAATTAATTTCAATCATGAGCACTTTCTTCACAATTAAAATCACTTTTAAATAAAATATAGTTAATAGCATTAATTTTCTAAACTATTATCTAAGATGCTCCTGTATTCATATTTTGCCTTCCAATAACACTGTAATTCTTCCAGGAGAGAAATCCTGACAACCTTCTATATTACTTAGCCAAGGGATGATAACATTCACAGATGTGTACACTTCATACAAAATATATTTCCATTCATGTGTTTTGTAATTATAAATGCAAATATACTGAGCAGTAAAGGAAAACTCATAAAAGTATACAGAATTGAAATCAATGAACTATAACTACACTATACCACATCTATTATTAATATTTTGTGTTTTTATTTACATCATTTTTATATCAAATGTCTTATATAATATTTATTCATTTATTTATGTTGAGACAGGGCCTTGCTATGTTGCCCAGGCTGGCCTTAAACTCCTGAACTCAAGCAATCCTCCTGCCTCAGTATCCTGAATTGTTGGGAATATAGACATTCACCCCCATGCCCAGCTATTAATATATTTATTATTTATTTTATTTATTTATTTATTTTTTTATTATTATACTTTAAGTTCTAGGGTACATGTGCATAACGTGCAGGTTTGTTACATATGTATACTTGTGCCATGTTGGTGTGCTGCACCCATCAACTCGTCAGCACCCATCAATTTGTCATTTATATCAGGTATAACTCCCAATGCAATCCCTCCCCCCTCCCCCGCCATGATAGGCCCCGATGTGTGATGTTCCCCTTCCCGAGTCCAAGTGATCTCATTGTTCAGTTCCTACCTATGAGTGAGAACATGCGGTGTTTGGTTTTCTGTTCTTGTGATAGTTTGCTAAGAATTGATGGTTTCCAGCTGCAAATTGACAAATGGGACATGATTAAACTAAAGAGCTTCTGCACAGCAAAAAAATATATATATATATATTTATTTTATATTGAAAACAGTATGAACAGTAAATAATGCTAACTGAAATTATTACATTTAAGTATAGTCAGTATAAATATAATAATGTAAAGGGTACTTAATAGTAATATTTCCAGATAAGGGTCAAAAAATGTACAATTAAGATGATGGTTTAACTGAAAGTAAAGCAAGGGACATTTCTTCCTCTTCAGATTCTGTTAATACTATGGTCAACATCATAACTGGAAAAAGTCTGCCCTTGGCATATCTGCAGAAGCCCTCCTATGAACCAGGTAAACATAGTTTATAATGCCCAAAGGTGTCCTATGTCAGTCCTGAAAGTAAATATTTCTGCTATTCATAGACTTGCTATGTAAACTTCATGAGTCTTTGGAAATTACCACAGGGATACCTTATAGGAGAAGTACAGATTCCCAAAGCAGTTCTAACTTATCCAAGGTATACAGGCTGGGATATAATATATGACCTAAACTAAAATGCTTCACTTTGCGGGGTGGTGGGAGATAATGAAGTGAAAGGATATTTATTGTATTTACCTTTTTCTGAATGGCATGTCATGATGTCTGGGGATCTGTTCATTACATGAGCACACCTGTGAATGCTGTCCCAGAGCAGTGGCAAACAGACTAACATTTCTTGAGATTTACTTCAAGAGAGGCCAAGCTCAAAGCAATGGCCCTGGTTTCTCAGGGTGATTTCAGCAGATTCACCTAAGTATACTCTTTCTTTACCCCTCAGACCCCTATTAACTGAATATTAACATATTCTACAGTAGATACAACATTTACCATGATACTTTAACAAGACCAACAACTCACATTTAATTTTTAGAATGTTAGTAAACATTAAAAAAAAAAAAAGGTACCTTGAACAAGATGAATGCCCTTGGGAAAAAAACTTAATCCCTTTTGGTTTTGATAAATCTGGACTATCTTTAAGATTTCTGTTGCAAATATTCATGTATTTCTCTCTCAACTTCAGGAAACTTCATTAATCATTAATTTATGTATTAAATACATTTTCTTTGATGAATTGCTCAGCCTAACAGTAGAAAAAACGTTTTGGATTTTTTTGTTTGTGTGACAATAAAACTCTCCATTATGATATACAATTCTTACACCTTTTCTCAGAAAATAAGCTACATGTGTTCATTTGAAATATACATATTTTCCTTTAACATATCTTGGAACTAAGATTGAATTTTAAAAATCGAATTGTTCAGTTACTTTTGAAATGCCAGTTTGATAGGCTGATAAAGTTAACAAGATAGCTCTAAATCAGTGAAATTGCCGATACTGTGTGCCGTGAGTGAGACAGCTCAGCTGATCCCAGAACCAATATAAGAAGTTATGTCTGCTTTAAAATGTACCTTTTCCCTTATACCTCTATCAAATTAAAGCCCATATTCTACACAATCAGAATTTATTAGATCTAATGCTTTTTTTTCCTAAGTCAATCACCTCTTTTATCTGTTCTTCGTATCTCCAATTCCTCTTTTCTGGTCTCACTTGAATTCACTCCAATGAGGCTTTTGCCCTCCCTACTCCCCAGAAACTATTCTTGTTGCAATCACCAATTACTCTTTCTCCCATACACATACACTCACTTTGCTAAATCCAATAGTCAATTGCCAGATCTCATTGTTATATGTATAGCAAGGGCATTTTGACAAAATTGAACACTGCATAATCTTAGATTTCCAAATTTTGGCTGTTTTGGATTTCCTCTAAATTCAGTAGTATTTCCTTCCAATTTCAAGTCTCCTTTGCTGGTTCTGCCTCATTAAATTGTTGGAATGCCTCAAGTCTCAGTCAGTCCTTATGTCTCATCTCTCTTCTCTCTATACTTACTCTTTTGGTAATCTCCACTAGTCTCATGACTTTAAACGCCACTAACATGCTGACAATTCTAAAACTTCTATCTCCAAAACAGACTCTGCTGAACTATGCACTTAACATATGTTACTGGATGTCTAGTAGGCATCTCTAACCTGTTAGGTTCCAGATATCAGCTTCTGTTCTTGTACAAAATAGGTGCCTCCTTAAATCTTTCTCATCTAATTTAGTAAACTATATATTATTTCAGCCACTTAGGCCAAAACATGTAGAAGTATTCTTATATCACTTATTTTCTCTCACATTCCATATCTAATCAATCAAAGGATCCTGTTCATTTGACCTTCAAAACACATAAAGTATCCAATCTCTTTGCACCACTGCTATTTATACCATCCTGGTACAAGCCACCACTATCTACCATCTGGATTAGTGCAATAGGGCTCCCTGCTGTCTCCCACTTAGTGCTATTTTCAACAAAGTAGTAGAGTGATCTTGTAAAAACCTAATTTGGATCATGTCACTCCTTTGCTTAACACTCTCCAGCAGCTTCTGGAACCTTCTCAGAGTAAAAACCAAATTCAACTTACAATGACCCACAGTGTTTCACCCTGTACTATCCAGTGTGTTAACTACCAGTCACCAGGTAGTTTAACTGAAATTTAACCATCAATTTAATTTCAATTAAATTGAAAATAAGTAAAATTTAAAATTCATTTTTTACTTCACAATAGCCATATTTCAAGTGCTCAGTAGCCACATGTGGCTGCCATATTGAACAATGCAGATATAGAACACTTCCATTACCATAGAGTGTTCCATTAGAAAGTGTTACTCTATACGATCAACTTCTCCCTATTATTTCTCTGACTCACTTCACCCATGTTTGAAAACTGCTCACTAGATTGATCTTCCCTAAATAGAAAACTTTAGTGCTCATCTCTCTACTCCAATATATTGTCTATTCCTGTTGAAATTCTATTTCTATGTCTGCCTGTTGAAATTCTATTAACCTAGGCCGAGACGGGCGGATCACGAGGTCAGGAGATCGAGACCATCCTGGCGAACACAGTGAAACCCCGTCTCTACTAAAAATACAAAAAATTAGCCGGGCGAGGTGGCGGGCGCCTGTAGTCCCAGCTACTCGGGAGGCTGAGGCAGGAGAATGGCGTGAACCTGGGAGGCGGAGCTTGCAGTGAGCTGAGATCCGGCCACTGCGCTCCAGCCTGGGCGGCAGAGCAAGACTCCGTCTCAAAAAAAAAAAAAAAAAAGAAATTCTATTAACCTTTAAGTTCCATATGAGAGGACATTATCTCATAAAGTTTCTTTGGACACAATACTCTCTCCAAATAGCTATATCTCTTTCTTGAAACACCCATATTGCTGTGTTAGAATGTGTCATATGATATATTCTTATTCTATCATGTATGATAATAATTTAAGCACTTTTCTTAATCCCTTGCTAATGTGTGGCATACAATCTTGTTTAACACATCATTCTTTCTCACCTCTTTTCTTTCTTGCTAAATTCCATAAAGAAGTTTGAAAAGCCTCCCTTGCAGCTAGGGAAGGCCATATGACAAAAACATGCCAAATGTAAAATGAAAGCCTGTTGAAAGATTTGGGAAAAGCATTTATCTTACTGATAAAAGTGATTAATGTGGCTAGAGTTGCCTTTCCTCTCTTATTCCTGCTTAGATGCCTAGATCTGTAGTGGGCTTTCTAATGACCCTGAGGTAAAAAGTGTAAGGATGAAAACCAAGATGTTGAAACTAGCAATGTCACAATGTGTATGGGTTTGTGATGTCATCAATGATCAAATGAACCAACAACAGTGACCACCTAACTCCAAATATCTTGTTTTATTTGTCTAAGCCAATGTTAACTGAATTTTCTGTTACTTGAAACTTAAAACTGCTGTGATTACCTTGCTTAGTTATATGTTAGATTGTAGAATTTGATAATGCCCAAATAGCTTCAGTATTCTCATGAAAGGTGGCAGAGACCTGTACAACGGAAGAAGTCAAATATTTAAATGAAGTGGAAGCAAGTTAGATAATCCACTTAACCACACAGACACAAACACAAGAGATGGGCAAAAACAGCAGAGGTTTGCAATCTGATTTAGAAAGTATCTTAGATGGCTACCCTGATGTTATTTTCTCTTTCCTTAAGAGGAAAAAGGTATCCCTTCATGAGTAAAATTATTACATTTTTAGACAAAAAGAAAAAACACAAAAATTGAGTAACATATAGCTTTCTTCTTAAGAAACATGGTATGGTTGAAGAAAACAAAACTGATAATCAAGAATGCTTAAGTGCTTAATGCTAGTATACTGACAGAGCACAAAATTTAGCATGGTCAATTGTGTTTTATAGAAGATTGGTAAGGACTTTGAAAATGTTTCACAGTGGAGGAAATACCTAAGTTGCCTCTTGAAAGATTAATATGTATTCACTAGAGATACAGATGAGGGCATGTAAGGCAGAGGCAGCAGGTTAAGCCAAGAGCACACGGAAAGTAAACAGTAGGGAACATCTGTACAACTGCAGGTAGCCCAACTGGAGGCACAGTAGAAAGAGAAAATCTGAAATAGAGGAGCCAGGTCATGACCTGAAGCCATAATTAGGAATTTGGACATTTTTCTGTAATTAATGTGGGACAATGAGTATATTGAGAACATTGTCAAATGTGTATTGGGGCACAGCACCCAAGCACTAGTGTGGGTAGGCACTATGCCAAGTACTGGGAAGTTAAAAAGGTTTCCTGACAGAAATCATGACTTGGGACCACTGCCCTACTATCTGTTAGTACCACCATCCATACATGTTCTGAACTGCATTAGTCATCGCTTAGTTCAAAAATCTGAGCACTTTATAATCAACAATAATCTCCATATTCTAATGTCTTCTCTTGGTTTAAGAACTCTTCCAAGTGATTTTGTCCTTCCTATCTTAAAATTTGTAAAGGTAATTTTTTAAAGATGTCTGCTATGGCTTGAATGTACTCTCCAAAACTCATGTTGAACTTTGTCATTTTAACTGTATTAACTGTAGAACTTTTAAGAGGTAATTAGGCCATAGGGTTTTGACCTCATAATGGATTAATGTCATTATCATGAAAATGGGTTCATTATCATAGGAGTGGGTTCATTATAAAAAGATGAGTTTGGCTCCCTTTTGCCTTTCTCTTGCTGATATTATCTTGTCTGTCCACCTTCTGATGTAAAATAATTAAGCAAGAAAGTCCTTACCAGATGCCAGCTCCTTGATCTTGGACTTCTTAGCCTTGAGAACCAGGATAAATACATTTGTATTGTTTATAAATTACTCAGTCTGTGACATTCTGTTATGGCTGAACAAAACAGATTGAGATAATGTTCATATCAATTTTTCTTCTAATTGGAAAATACAAAGTGAATGTGGTGAGGCCAGTGGGGAGAGAGGGTGTGGAAGCAGATAATAAAGATAAAGTTGCTTCAAGCAAAACCCTGGA
Source organism: Piliocolobus tephrosceles (assembly GCF_002776525.5). NCBI lineage: Eukaryota > Metazoa > Chordata > Mammalia > Primates > Cercopithecidae > Piliocolobus > Piliocolobus tephrosceles. Next base: position 111,912,192 of record NC_045435.1, read on the forward strand.
TGGAAGCAAGCCACATTAAACACGAAACCCCCAATTTATAAACTAAATTAATACTAGATGATAAATTCTAACAATTATCAGGTAGTGCTGCTCATAGCTCTCTTTCTTGACTAATGATATGCCAATCAGTTATCTTCTTGGAAGTCCTCCAGTCAACTTTCTTCGGCTGTTAATATTTAATGTCTCATTACACCTATTCATAAACACGAATATACTTTATATTTCATGTCTCAATTCACCTTTAAGGAGCATTTAAAAGAAAAACAAGTCCAAGGCCAAAACGAATGCTTGGTTCACAGTCACGTGAAATTGGGGAGTTACACTGGATATTCATACAATAAAACTTCTCCAGTGCATAAATAAACCCAACACATATCCTTATCACTGTTGATTGCAGTGGCCCAGAGGCAATCAACCAGTATGCAGAAAGGCCCTCTATTTCCATTCTGAGGCAATCATGAACAAAAGTTTACATCAGTATAGGCAGGGGCTTATTTATGATCAGAAAAATAAAACCTTTTGTAAAAGTGGGATTCACCAGGTGTCTTCCACCTATTCACTGTCCAGAGCTCCCTTAACAATACAAAGTTGAGTTTAATCAACTACCAATTCAGGACAACATAATTATTTTCATTATTTCCTTTCAACTATTACAATGTGTCACCATTGTGGCAGTAAGGACAGAATGCAAAAGAAAAAGAAATGCAGAGATCACAGATACAAGAATGAAACCAGAAAAAGTGGTGGAAGCTTGTCCTGTCTTTTATACAAAATCTCCCCCAAATACTGGTTTCTATTCTGAGAAAGAAAAGGAAGAAAAACTGCATTTTAGTTAAATTAAAATGTCAACCAAAGTGTGGCCAGAGGGAACATATGGAGAAACCCATCTTGAATCTGGGGGTGTCTTGGCTCTGTACTCTGTAGAATGAGGACCTGCCTGGGGAGGATGCCCAGGGTACTAACTAAAATAGTGGAAGCCTGTTGGCCCAAATTTATAAACAAAAGTGTGATGTGGATGAACATGTAGGTTTCCATTTTAACTGGATGCTGGAACTTCCTGGACTTTTCCCATAAGAGCAACAATTATTTCCAGTTAGCTTCATACAAGGGGGTGCTCCTCAGCTCTCTTACCTGAGGCAGCTTGAATCAGGACGGACATTCTGCAGGAACAGCTGCAACCACGGCCAGTAATGAAAGTGTTGTCTCTTCCCTGTCCAGAGCAGGGCGCCAAAATGAGTTTCTGCTTTTCTCGCTACGCATTCATTTGCCCCATGCTCTGGTTGTGAAACATCTTATCCTCCACTTTGTAAGCCAAGAGGTAGCCAAGGACAACAGCAAAGTAAGCTTGAATGTTTAATCAGTTGCATATATGGCTATTGTTTGTTAAAGCCAAAGACAAAGAACCTAAGATAGGTCAGGTAACTAGTATGTAGTGAGTGATGACCCAACCATCACCAACACACTAATAGATCTGTATGGTCATTTGGCCAGACTCACAAACAAGCATAAAGTAAATTTCTGTTCCTTGTTATGTAAACAGATTCAACCTTATTACTTGTCTTCAGTCAGGATCAGAGAAAATATTAACCTAAACTAGAAGAAAATATTAACCTAAACTAGAAGATATTAATTTTTAAGAACATTTCACAAGAATGTAGGATACCACTTAAAAGGTAGATGCAAAAAGGGGGACTCATCAAATAAACAAGAAGAGATGTCCATGACTTTATCAATAATTCTTTCAATGAATCCATATATAGCTTTATGAAAGACTTTTGAATCAAGACATCATTTGTCGAATGATTGATTTATTAGCCCAAAGTAGTCTTGTTCTATTTGAAAACTAACTTTTTAAGATTATATCTATATAACAACAAAATAAGAATTGGTTTGAACAGTCTTATCACCCAATTAGACAACTCAAGTTTTGTTTGGGGTTTTCAAAGAACAAAAAGGGTGAGTAATAAAACTGAATACAGCACAGGTGTTGAAAATAGCTACACCTTTCAACCAGTTGTGTTACAATCATCTAGACATAGCATAAATGAGCTGAATTGAAGATAACAGCCTTTTTATTGCAAGACCATTGTAACACATAATTATTAAAATTGATTAATACTTGGGCCAATGCAATTTCATTATCTCTGATCGATTTCAAGCATTACTTTTTAATGGCCTTCACTCTTGTCAGTTCAGTTAGAACTGCATGAACACTAGTTTAGTGGAGCGACACACAGTCCTTTTTTATGAGATTAAGTTCTTGGCTTTAAGAACATGTCCCAAAGGAGTAAACTGCTAGGTACAGAAGACCAGATGCCTCTACAAACACTATTTAGAAATCCACACCTTTTAGAGGGTTTGTTTTAATAGATTTCTATGTTTTTAGTGCCAGAAAAACATAGTATATTAAATAGGAGTTTTAATTACATTATATTCCATAGCACTGGACTCTTCTGAAAGTAGGAACCCAGAGCACGGTTGTTAAATGATTACATGGAAAAGATGGAACATAAGTATTATGTGATCTAAAAATCATCTTTCTCTCAGTCTTAGGAAAGTACAATCAGGAAAAAGTGGGCTCCTTACTTTTTCACCCAGTGCTAAAGCAGCAAATACTGTTGATGGTACATCTAAAATGCCATCAAAATCCATTCCCTTCCTTCAATTTCCATGGGTTTTGCATTGATTCAACCTTCAATAGCAGTGCAAGCAATAATTAGAATCGTTACAACACTGGCCTTACCCCCCTCACCCTTGCTTAACTTTTTCCTCATATAATTCATAATTCATCCTCAATGCTCTTTCCTATTTTTCTTATTATATATATATAAATAATATATTAGTAAGGCATATATATATATATATACCTTTAGACCATATACCTGGAATATTATTTGTACCTGCCTCTGGCTGGAAAACTCCTTCAAAACTAACTCAAATTTTTGTTATCCTTCTGTAAATTCACTCCTGTTCATCAAAGCTTTTTTATTAGTTTCTAGTTAGATGTTTTTATACTGTTTAGTTTTATGACACTTTATTCAAACTTTATCATTTTATTGAATATTATTATTTATTATTTCTCATCCCATACTTCCTAATAGTTTCTGAGCTTTTTGAAATGAGTAAATCTAATTCAGGTATTTTAAAATTTCCTGTGCCTCAATATTTATTGCACTGTAAGCATATGGTCAATAATGTCCACTGGAAAAAAATGTATAAATACAATGTATTTATTTGGGCTTATTCTGTAAATGAAACAAAGTTAATATATTCTAATTGTGAAAATCCTCACATGTTCTAATAAGCAATGATTTAATTTTTTGCTACCTGATGACCAGCACATCTTAGCCAAAGGGGAAAAAATGGACCATATTAAGAACATACTTTGCAAAACAGATATCTGAGTACCAGAGCCATAATTTTGAGTCTAAGAAGCCCCAGAAATAATCAATATCATCAAAGCAGCAATCTTAGGAGATAAATGGGCAGCTGGTGTCATTCTCCATTCATCATGATATTGCTACAGCAGAGATTGTGCAGAACTATAATCTATCCTGACAGTGCTTACTGATCCAGAACTCTATTGCAGAATTTTATAACTTGCATTTTTTAAAATGCATTAGAAACTTTGATTTAGACATTATAGAGTATTGAATAAAAGAGACAACTGAGTAAGTTATTGTTCTCTTGTGTGTGGCACCACTATACCATGTGCTGACTGGTCTTTTCACAATTTAATGATTTGTTTACCACCTCCTGCCTGCTGTTCTCATTAAAGCACATCATTTGGTGATTACAAAGTGATAATTTATTGTTTTTCCCAAGGCTAGTTTTATTTTATATATTTTTATGCTTTAATTATTTTTTTAATGATCCAAAGCCCCACTGGCATACTCATTATTGATACATGACAATCACGCAACTCATTCTAGTTCTGTGATCTGTCTATTGCTACTATCGAGACTTAGAGGAACATTTTGAGCTATTCAGAATGATGAAATTCTTAAATCTGACTTGAAATAAGCAAAATAAGGAAATATCCCATCCAAGCAGAAATACCATTCATTACCTCCTCCTCATCTAATGACCTTGAGAGTTTCACAACCCATACGCCTAGCAAATACTTTCTAAGTGGATTCTTAACCCATCAAAATATAGAAGAAATTTACATTTGCTGCTTAATAGCATTCTCTTTCACACAAACATTATACTTGTAAATTGGGTAAGAAAGTGTTATTAGGATATACATGTTATCTGCTACTTGCAAATGTTCAGAGTTTTACATGTGACTTGTTAAAAGTGTTTCATTAGTGTCTTTTATTAAAAAAATAAAATCAAGTTTATATATATATGCTAATCGTCATGTTCCTCAGAGAGATTTTGGTACCAACATGTCAAGAAACTGCACCTAACCTTTGTGACATCAATAATGGAGTTTGACTGAAAAAACATCACAAGCATAACAAATCAATGCCCACAATAAATAAATAAATTATGTTTGTCTGCTTGCTAGGCCTATGACAGACAAGGCAAGCTCTACTCTCAGAAGCAAAAATTCTATGTCTAGGAGTCAGAGGTAATTTTAAGAACTATGAAGGAATATGTATTTATTTCTGAAAACATAAGTCTAGTGTATAAAAAATATGATGACAGGTTAAGTAGGTTGATAGACATATTTTATCATTTAGTCTATGACATTTTATCATCTTTGTTTTTCATTTAAAACTAAGTTTAGAAATGCTTCAGTTTCAGATATTTATTTTAGTTTACCATATATATCTAGGAAAGGACCCAGATTAGTTAAACCACTAATGTAATTTGTAAAGAGAAAACAAAACTATAAAGCTTTCTTTTGTGATTTGCATTGGCCAAAATGAATTACTGTAGCCAATAAATGTCACCTTATAAACTTTTTTCCTTGCTTATATACTGCAATGAGTCTAAGCCTCCCATCCCACAAACAAGCACTATGTAATAAATAATGTCTCAATTTTCATATCGTAGGCATAATTTTCACTCTAAGATTTTCTAAGTCCCATTGTATTACTGTGACATTTGAACCATGGCTAAAAGGTTTAGGTTCTAGAGCATATCCTAGAATATCCATTTAGTTTTAATAGTCTGCCTCATTATTTTTAATTGCCACCTGGTGGTTAGTAATGCCTCATCAGAGTATCATAAGGAATAGCTAGTTAGTTTTGCAATGTTCTAAGTAACTCTAAGTAAAACACTTATATGTTTAGTGTACATTTAGAAAATCATTATATATTTAGGACAATAAAAGATATAATAGATTTACTTTAGCCTAATAATGCACATTCCGCATAGCCTAAAGTGGCTACCTTATAGCAGAAATCCTAATTCCAAATATTAGTATTCTCTATCCCTCCCAGATGGTCCCAGGTTTTTTCTCAGGTTGGGTTTGATTTATTAAAGTTATTTTTGCTGTAATGCTAAATCCAAGTGTTAACAATCAATACTGCCATATCCATGTGATTTAATAGTCCTCCAATGAGAATTCTTCTCTTTCTCCAGGTGGCATTTTGTCTATATCTGCATTAGTACAATTATGACTGTCAGCTTCCACTATGAGGGTATATTTTCCTCTCTATCCTTCACTAAGGCTTTCAGCTCTTGGAAACCAGAGACTGTACTATATTCCTCTGAGACCTCCACTCCTACTTCCTAACAAACAGTACTTGCATGAAGCAGGTATTAAATACATTAAAGTAAATTATTAAGACCTGACAAATTTGAGACAAAATAACACTTAATTCTATGTGAGACTCTCTTTCACTTTTTTACACGTCCTGTGAGCAGAAGCACAAACTACCTTTCTTCAAGACTATCTTTCTAAGAATGTGTATGTAACAAACAGTCTCGAAAAACAGAGACAGTGCTTTCTCCAGAGAAAACGCTGGGTTTGTTTACAATTTTGAAAAGATGAATATAGTATCTCCCTCAAGAGCAATAGGCAGGTATGCTGATTGTCCAGCAGGATCCTTAAGCACAAATTTCCTCTCCTCTTAAACAACCACTGCATGTTCAGGGCCCAACTAGCCTCTTTTCATCACTTGTGGGAAATGGGAATCAAAACAGTATTGCAAACATGATTCTTATGCTGCTTGCTCTTCTGTGATAAACTCTTTCTCGTCTTTGACCCACGGATCTCATGTCTTCTGTACCTAACCAAGAAACTACAGCCAGCTAACTTGTTAGCTGGGTAGCTCGGCAAAATAAGGGACCTTTCAAAGACGTTGATAGAATCTTAGCAAGAAAAACCGACATAGATGCTGTTATTCTAAAACCCAAGGATTTTAGTTTTAATCAAAATTGGTCAGGAGATTTTCATTAAAATCTAAAAGCAATTTTGTGTACTGTGCCACTCATTTTGGCATCTGTCTTTCTGTCTATACCTCTGCATGGATACTCTACCAGCACATACCTCACTGACCATACATTTGACGAATATTTATGAAGTGGCTACTATGAAAGGGACACCTGTAGCCAGCTCTGCAATGTCCTTCTTGTTTTCAGTCTCTAATACATCATTTGAGAGTTACCCTGTCTGATCTTACAATTTTCCTACTCAGAATCTTTTGCTGATTTCTCATTGTATTCAGAATCAAATTTTAACCATCAACTTTTCTCCAAAACTTTCCATGAAATTATCCTAATCTACTTCTGAAAGCTGATATTTTACAAACTAATCTCTTGTCAAAAAACGCACAGTCACAACAACCCTCATTTACTTTTCTGTGCTTTCTTACCTCCCTGTCTTTGTTCAAACTTTCTGGAAGTCATGCCTCATATCTATGTATTAATATGTCCAAACCCTTTATAACCTTCGATGCCCATCTTTTCAGGAAAGCACCTACAGACTCTACCCCACCAGAATTTCTATCCTTCTCTCCTACAATCTTTGCACTGATGTCATTATGCCTATATTACATTTATTTAGAAATTTATGTAACTCTCCTAAGAGTGTATGTTCCTAAAGGATCTATCCATCTTTATATTAACTAAAGTTTGCATTTAATAGAATGCCAAGTACAGAGTAGACATTCAATATGTTTTAATTAAACTAAATTATTAATAATTCTGTAACTGGAAATTGCCATCTCTATGTAACACCTGGATGTTTATGTGTGAATCGAGAAGTATGAATCGAGAAGAATGGGCCTCTGCTTAAAGTATGAATCGAGAAGAATGGGCCTCTGCTTCTTATCTGCCTAATGCCAGATAGGAATTATCTAGCTAATGTCATGATAGAGGAGTATCACTCAGTAGGCTGGCTGAATTGCCCCTAAATATGTGTTAGGACCTAAAGTATTTGGATTTACTTATAAAGCGGCATAAAAATTTACTTTACAAATACGATTAGGTACTTGGTTAAAAAGTATTATCTTAGTCGTCATCAAAACTTTTAGAGAGAGAACTTTATTCAGGAAAATACTTGGAATATGGAACATGAGACCCTAATAGTATGACTTCGAAGAAACAGGAAAAAATATATTAACAAGAATTTGGGGGAAAGAATGTAAAGTTGAGGGGAGGCGGGAAAGACCAAGAAGAGACATGGGTTGGGCAACATTCCAAGAAGCCCACCTACTAAGGATGGTGTTCAATGACGAATTACCAATGGAGAATGGCTGAAGATCTTTTATTAACAAAAATAATGTAATAATAAATAGCAGGTAATACTGTTTACTATGTGTCAGGTTCTCATCTAAATCTTGTTTATATATGTATGCATTTATCTGAAGGTGGGACCATTATTAGCTGCATATTAAAAACGAGGAAACTGTGTCACTGTAAATTTAAGAATATTGTTCAAGATCATCCGCTACATTAGCTGGATGTAATGGAGTTGCAATTTGATCCCAAGCAGACCAATTTCAAGTCTATTTCTAAATTGGTCGTGTTGCTGTGATATAAATTCCCCTGATTTAAAATCTTCACAAGAACATGAAATGCCCATACTGAAATATAGTACTGGCACTACAGGGAATATGAATATATGTAGAATGACCCTAATTTTCCCTTTCCTGACTGTCTGACTAGAGAAGGCAGCAGCATTGGATCAAGAGAAAACTACGTCTAAACATCCTAGGAAGTGATCTGTGCTAATGGCATGCGTAGACCATCGCTGAAGTCTGGGCCATTGCTTTAGGGTACAACTAACTCAGGAGCAAATGAAAACCCGTTTTGTAAACTTTATTTATTTTATTTTCCTAAAAATTCTGTTAGTAGCTATCTGAAAAAGATCATAAGTTGATATCTAGGTTACCATTGTAGCTCCTCAGTTGGTATTTCAACAATAGTTCTAGATGCATGTTCCTATTTCCCAGAACTCTGGAGAATTTCAGAAACACTAAATATAAATACTCCTATGACACAGTTATGTTAATACACAAAAAAAATTCTGTGTTTAATTCTATTAAACACTGAGTGTACAGCTTCCGTACAGATTCTGGAAAGTCCTGGTCAACTTTCCAAGGTCAAGGGAGATGTAGAAGTGTGTTCGATTTTCTGCTAAGTTTTGTAGCTTATTTTTGGATTCCAATCCATATTACTATTCATTTTCCAGACCCAGACTTAGGTTGGATAAATATTCCCTAGAGCAAAGAATCACCTTCTTCCCCATACCTGGACATAGCCCCACACAGGATATGGGAGGTGGACTCTCAGATTTAAGTAGCTGAATGGTAATTTCTCAACTGCACTGTTGTTGACTCTTTCTTCCATTAGCTTACAGTGTAGCTTTTTTTCTTCCCTTCTTCTAAGAATTTTCTAAACTAGATACTAGAGTAATGTTGTGGTCCTAGATTACTTTCTAACCCAGGTGCACTTATTTCAGGAACCCTCTGGAACTATCAGGTAGAAAAAATACAAACTTTAATTCATTTTGTTTCTCTTGTCATTATCTTGTTTCTTTGACCCCAAATTGTTACCTGGATTTACTAAACGTTTTTGGTCATCCTGTGTTATTTTCACATCTTTTTTCTCGAACCAATCAGCAAATTATTTTCTAAGCGACATTTTCCACAATCCCCAAATTTCTCTTTCTGGTTATAGATTATTGTAGTAACATCAGTACTGTTGGTTATTTAGTTTGCTCTGATTTCCAAATGGAAAAATAATTTTATTTCTGAAATTAAAATTTCTATCAGCAATCACTATCTTTTCTGATTTCATGATTACCACAGAAGTACCACTCTTTCAATTCTGAGAACACACTGAATGTTGTTAAATCCTCTGGCCCCAACTTCTTCCCACTTTGGCCATAAGTTGTCAAAAGGGCAACTGAAAAGGCTACAGCAGAATGCCTTCCCAAAACCCTGCCCCTATACATATGAAGAGCTGAAATTGCAGTATAAATTGATACTAGGAAAATTGATGTTAACATCTTTGTTTAATTTCCATGTCTCTAAATGAATTTTCTTCACTAATATGGCTTGCATTTTTAAAAAGTTAACATACACCACTGGTCATCATATCATAATTGTATATAATTAGCAAAGTTCAACTAATTTAAATGATTGCAACTGATTAAAATGAAATGAAGAAATCAAGAATCTAGGATTAATGCATCATCCTTAACTTGGTTCTTTTAGAATAGGACTGAAGAATCAGAAATATATTTCTCTTATTACCCATACCATATGAGTTCTGTATGTAATGTGAAATTTATGGGGAAAATCCCCCAAAACACAATAACTCAAAGTGATGAGGCAATCCGTAGAAGTGAGGCTACTTTGAGAAGAAAAGTAGAACTTTAAATCAATTACTGTACTTTTAATATTTTTAAAGAGAGAGGTAGGAATGGAACAGTGACGCTTGTTTGGAAGAATAAAATTCCACGTGGAATGTTACAAATGAATAGAAATTCAGCAAGAGGGGAGAACGTAGCCTCCTCTGCCCTTTCTGTTGAACTTGCTCTTTACAAGTGGGTTTGTTTTGTTTGTTTTGTTATTGTTTGTAAATGTGATGGCCAAAACCAAATAAATTAGTAAAGAAACAACTCTAGGGCATTCAGCGAAGTTAAGAGGTGGGGCAGGCTCTGCTAACCAGTGAGTTGCCAGGTAATCCTACAATCTCTGAAGAGGCGAAGAGGGGCTGATCCACCGTCATAGAGCACGGTGTTCATTTGAAGTTGAACTGACCACTTCATCCCAAATAATCACCCAGATACCTTTGCAAACTATATTTCTTCCCTCTTTCTTTCCCTCCCTCCTTTCTTTCCTTCCTTTATTCCTATAACAATGAGTAATTTTGTGTCATTGTGTTTTGTTTATATAAACAAGTATGTTCCTATTGTCTAGGTTTGACCAATGGGAACATAAATACCATAAATGCAGGTATCTTGTGTATTTTATTCAGTGCTTTGTCTGTAGTACCTAGCTCAGTACCCATCACCTCAGTAGGCCCTCAGTAAGTATTTGTTAACATGAATAAATATATTGACATTAAATGGGGGCCTTTAATGTGTCTTGTGATGATAGGATATTAGGTGTTATTTTTAAACTGGAATGTAAATTTGATTAAGAACAGCATAAATTATTAAATTAGAAAGCTGAGGTGTCTACTTTCCCCCATAACACTTTATAGCTTTGACCTTGCTTCTGACTCCCTTGCACTGTTCTACATAAACATATAATTTGTTTATGGTTGTATGTGATTTTAATTATTTGATTGAAATATAATTTAAAAATTAAACCATCAAAAACAGATCTTATAGGAATTTGTTCTCTACTTAAAATAAGAAAGTGGAGGGAAGGCTTAGATCTCGACCACATGTTATACCCAGCAGCAATTGACTCAGATCTAGCTACCGTGAACACGAACGCGATGAAGAAAAAAAAAAAAAAAATCTGCCCAGGCCACCCCAAGAGAAAAACCTTCAGGAATCACAAGAAATAACAGGTTATAAAAACCTGACACAATATTTCTTGTCTGTCCCAATGGACTAAAATAAATATTTGTCTATCTTTGCTCTTTACCCACATGAAATAGCAACACACATTTTGAAATATCCAGTTAAATTAAAATATACCTTCCAGATAAGCCTAAGGAAGTTACAGTAAGGGAACATCTGATGTGTTTCATCAAATTACAAAAATTATCAGGCTAATAAATTAGAGCTTTTAAATCTATGTAGCAGCTTGAACTACAATATTGGTACAAGCTGATCTTACAAGTTGTTCCCTACAGAATAGAGTTAATATGATGAAACCAAGCAAAGAAATAGAGAGAAAACGCCCACACTTGTCTTATTTTTATTGAAGGTAAAATCACCTGCACACATTTCTGTTCAAAGAAAAATGTTCAGTTTCATTTTATTCTCACAGATACAAATGTACTCCATAGAATTGGAACTGCTTCTTTTGTTTCTTGTTCTATCAGAATTAGATTTGCATATTTCAGGACATGTTAAGGTGCTCTCTGTGATTTAGAGAGTTTATAAAAAGATAATTTGATTTCAAATCATAGTTTTCTTTCTTTATTTCTAATACTGAAAGCTGCATACCCTTCTGAGAAGCGAGCCATGAGAGGAAGACATTAGCCTGCCTTGTATTAGATAATAAAAAAGTTCCACAGGGGATGAGTTACATATTATGACATTGTGAATATAAGGCTCATTTGGATTTAATTCATTACTACATCATGTTGCACAGGAAAGCAATTTTTAAGCAATAGAAGTGCACTTCATTTGTAAAAGACCCAGATATAACACACAATCAGTTATTGAAGACAGAAACTGATTTCCCAAATCAGGCATATAAAATTTAATATATTTTCTCCAGTTATAATGAAAGGAAAGAGAAGTTCAATACCATTTTTTTTTATAGATAAGAATGACATTCTGTGAAATTTGGAAAGTGAATTTTTGCTTGGGGAGTTGACTACATCTTGATGCCACAAATCAAATAAGCTGAAGAAAATGATTAAGCATTTTTAGTAATATATTTGAAGTATTTGTTAGATTCATAGAATATAATTTCAAATTCTATGCTTTTATAGACTTAATATTACCACATTAGAAATAATATCTGAAATGTTTTAATGACATAAAGATAATAATGAACATTGGTAATTTCTAAAAATTTCAATATCAATTTTTCATATTATTAGTTAAATCCTAAGGACTGACTAAATCATTCTAGAGTTTTAAAACTGCAACCATATGACATTGGTTTATTTTAGTTATCTAAATCTGTATGTATAAAACAGGGTTCTTCTGAGAAACAGAACATATAGGATGTAAGTGTGTGTATGTGTGTGTGTGTGTGTGTGTGTGTGTGTGTGTGCTTGTGTATGAAGAGAGCCAGATTGGTTTATTTTAAAGAGTTGACTCACACAATTGTGAATGCTTGGCAAGTCAAAAATTTGCAGGATGGGTAGCAGGCTAAAGACCGAGGCAAGAACACAGTTTCAGTCAAAAGGCAGTCTGCTGGTTGAATTACTTCTTTTCTGGGAAGGTCAGTCTTTACCTGTTAAAGCTTGCAATGGGTTAGATGAGCCTTACCCACATTATGGATGGTAATCAGCTTTATTCAAAGCCTACTAATTTATATCTTAATCTCATCTTAAAAATGCCTTCACAGAAACATCTAAAATAATATTTGACCAAACATCTGGGTACCATGTATTAGCCTAGTTGCTACATAAAATTAAACATTACACTGGTTATATAAGCATCTACACTTTGCAAAAATAAAATTACCTATCCATTCAGTGGCTTCCCAGGAAGGGGACAGTAGAGTGGGGTTGTTCATCGTCTGTTTTTGGTACCTGAATTACCCAGTAACTTTACTTTCTCTCTCATTAGCTAGAAATAATCCACTGGAAAAAAAAATTAAGTGACTGCAATAAAGTATTGCATTGATTTGATACATTTGGCATAAATAATCTATTTTAAAATATATTTTAATTAAAATGTTCTCCTGTAAATTACTCCATTGAGATTATGGAATTAATGGTTTCAGCTGAAATTCTCAAATATCTTGCTTAATTTCTAAAGCATGGATTAGGATTTTCAAATTGCAAATCTCAAAGGACCATGTCTGCCACTTGAATCTTGATTTCATTGACATTAAACAGGAACGTGAAAGAGAGAAGCATGCAAACAGTTCTCAACCTTTCCGTGTTTCACTTAGACCGCACTCTACTAAATGTGATCATTACCAACTTTTCTATAGCATGAGTGTGGGGAAATCAAATAATCCACAGGAAATTGACATATCTGATCCTCAAAGTAAAAGGTTTGTTATTTCCCGGTACTACAACTGACTGATCTTATTCCTTTTTTGAAACCAGTAAGATCAAGAAGTGGATGGATGGAAAAGCATATTATAGTCAATGCAGGAAAAAGATACAAGAAAAATGTGACTAGCCCTAAGGCTGATCAATTTTCAGAACAGGCAGCTCGTATCACAGATGATCCTGATATATCTGATGGAAATAGTTCATTGACAGTACAAGATAATCACTGCAATTATGTAAAATAGATCCTGCTAATTAATAATATAATATAAATTAGAAACATTAACGGTTCCAACATTTTGATCCTTAACACTCTAACTTGGTCCTGATGCTTTACATCAGATAGACTCAATAAAAAAGATTAAGAAAAGGACATTTGCTTACCAGGAAAGTAACTAACCTAATCTCAGTTTGTAACCAAATGGATAAAATAATTTTGTGCATGTGTGAGTGCATGGGGGCTGAGGAGGAGAGAGAGAAGGAATCCTTTGAACCTGACCATTGAGAGTAAAAAAGCAAACCTTGTGATAGTTTGCTAAGAATGATGGTTTCCAGCTGCATCCATGTCCCTACAAAGGACGCAAACTCATCCTTTTTTATGGCTGCATAGTATTCCATGGTGTATATGTGCCACATTTTCTTAATCCAGTGTGTCACTGATGGACATTTGGGTTGATTCCAAGTCTTTGCTATTGTGAATAGTGCCGCAATAAACATACGTGTGCATGTGTCTTTGTAGTAGAATAATTTATAATCCTTTGGGTATATACCCAGTAGTGGGATGGCTGGGTCATATGGTACATCTAATAGGTGGGAACTGAACAATGAGTTCACTTGGACTCGGGAAGGGGAACATGACACACTGGGGCCTATCATGGGGAGGGGGGAGGAGGGAGGGATTGCATTGGGGAGTTATACCTGATATAAATGATGACTTGATGGGTGCTGATGAGTTGATGGGTGCAGCACACCAACATGGCACAGGTATACATATGTAACAAACCTGCACGTTATGCACATGTACCCTAGAACTTAAAGTATAATAAAAAAAAAAAAAAAAAAAAAAAAAAAAAAAAAAAAAAAAAAAAAAAGCAAACCTTTAGGCAGAAATGGCCCAGACTGAGACAACCTCTTCCTGAAGTTGAAATTAGCAGGATAAAAAAAGACCTGTGAGGGGATCCACTTTGTACCTCCTGAAAACCTGTGATCAGGGAAATACCTTTTGTGAAATCTTTATTTTCATTTCTTCTTTATAGAAAAAGAATGCTCTCAAGATTAAACAGAATGTCATTAAAAACTATAGAGTGACTAGCCAAGTGCTTGGAATATAGTGGACACTCATCTCATGTTTATGCAAGAAAAAAAATCCTCTATCTTCAAAATCAACTTTTTTAGTACACGCTATGAGTACATACATAAAATTTGTTTAAAAATCAAAGGGATGTGTGTGTGTGTGTGTGTGTGTGTGTGTGTATTCTCAAATATCTTGCTTAATTTCTAAAGCACGGATTAGGATGTGTGTGTGAATAAATAAATATATATATGCACATACATATCCCATATATATATATATATATATATATATATATATGAACACACACACAGCCATTTTTATATATGTGAATCATATATATGTATGATTAAAATTTCAATAAGAGGTATAAATAACCAGAAGTATACATTATTTTCATTTTCAAAAAAAGTGATAATCCACATGGAAATGAAGGTTTATCAAGAAGATCTGCATTCTGGTTCATTTTCTCACGCAGTGAAGATTTACTGAATGCCTACATACTATTTAAACTCTGCCAGACCCATAGTTCTTTCTCCACCATGAAACAGAAAGTGATTCATGCCAATAAAATGAGAGGAAAGGAAGTACTGTGGGCTGCAAAGGGAAATAGAAAATTCAGCTGATGGGATATCAGTGAAATTGCCATGAAGGAGTGGGCACTTGAGCCAGATCTCAAACAGTATTTTACAGTATTTTAATAGGTTAAGATGGAGAAGGTTATGCAGTCAAAGGCCCTACTGTCAACAATCTTTATTCAACCTATTGGTGGGTGCTGCTCTGGCCAAATACCTAAGGATTGTGAGGGTCATAAGCTTGCATCTGTGAGTTGAATCTAGTTAAGACAATTAATGCCATTCTGCATAACACTGAGAAACTCTGAATTAAGAAGTTGCCTTATTTAAGGTTCAGAGCAATGAAACTCTACGCATAAATAAATCAGTCTTATCCTATGTATTCCTTTTCTGATTAAACTTAAGACAATGTACATTTGTTATCTGGAGAGATCAATAATAGGATAGTTAACTACTTCCTTTAGGAGCCATCACTCTATTACTGTTAAATTCACTATGTTATTGTTTGTGTACACTGAATTACGTGCATACATTTACATGTTTTTCTCCAACTAAAATAGTAGTTGCTTTATTGCTTTCTTCATTTCTCCTAATCTTCCTACTCTCATTCATTTTAATACTGAAATTAGAGAGAGACAAAAAACATGAAGAATAGAGAAGACAAAGTACAAAATAACGATAATAATAATAACAATAATAATGTGAAGAGGGGCCAAAAAAATGATTGGAAAGTAAGGCTGGAGAGTAGAAGAGAACAGTTGCTGATGACATCACCATCATCAAACAACAGTAAAATCTTGTGTTTGTACAAAAGCATGTCAGTGAAAAATATATTCCTGTGGGGACAGAGGACAGACAAACCACTATTTTATATTAGCCTTTCTAGTGCCCTGAAAACCATAAAAACACTCTGTGGGTCTTCATGAATTCCACAGCCAGTTTATCTTTAGGTAAGAACTACTTTGCCTCCCTCATTTAAGACTGGAGGTAATGTATAACTGGTCAGCTTTCTTAAACAGGAAACTTGCTCAATTATACATTCTTTGGTAAATGAAGTGCAGTGGTTCTTGAATGGAAGGACGTTAACATGGGTGGCAGGTGTGGAAAGGGAGAGATTAAAAAAAAATGAGAAAACTATTTGCACAGGAAAGACACCAATATTGTAACAAGTAAACAAACCTAATGTCTGGGTTAAAACAAGGGGACAGGAAAGCAGCCCAGGTGCTTATTTTCTTATGTCACAGGATGATAAATTAGTGCTGGTGAGAAAGATATGAGTGAAAAAGTAAATTATATGTATTTTGTTTCTAGATAGCTTGGACAGAGATTTTCTCCTTTCAGGAGATCAACTTTGTCTGGAAAGACCATAAAAATATATTGAATGTTAAAATGGAGGGTTCTAAGATTTTGAACTCTCTGGCACTATGGAGTGGTCATAAGTTGTGTTTCTTGGCTGTAGATAGTTGACCCGGTAAAATTACGGAATTTATCTTTTCAGAAGAGAAAAATTCATCCTTGTAAGTTAAATGAACTTATTTATATCTTTTGATCCAGCATAGCTAGATCATAGGATAAGAATGGAAAATTCCCTCTTGTGTACTTCTGATCAAATAATAAGGGCTTTCAAGAATGTTGGATGGAGAAGAATTCTGAGGCAAGGTCTGAGTACAGTGATAAAGAGTGCTGTGATTCATGGACACAGAGCATGATGCAGGAAGTGGCAGTGTATATGCAGCGAATCTGTCATTCCTTTGGTTCAATGCCATTAAAGCCAAGTAACCTAACCAAATAGTGTCAATGGTAAAGTTCAATTAGTACCACAAAATGCACCACCCATATTACACATAAGATAACTAAATATACTAATTAGTTGCTGAAAGAGAGTAATGGAGGAGGAAGAGGAGAAAGAAGAAAGAGAAAAGGGAGTAGAAGATTATTTGTAAAAGTACATTCAGAAGGAAAGAAAACAAACGAGACTTAGGAATCCACTTCTATTATATTAAGTAATGACTAAAATATGCCTATATCTGAATTGGCATTTTAACTAGGTTTCCAGACAAGATGCTATTCATTATGGTATTGTTGAAGATAATTTATAACATTTTCCTTCTTTCTTTCTTTCTTTCTTTCTTTCTCTTTTTTTTTTTTTTTTTTGATACAGAGTCTCGCTCTTTCACTAGGCTGGAGTGCAGTGGCACGATCTCGGCTCACTGCAACCTCTGCCTCCTCGGTTCAAGCAATTCTCCTGCCTCAGCCTCCCAAGTAGCTGGGACTACAGGCCCGTGCCACCACGCCCAGCTAATTTTTGTATTTTTTAGCAGAGACAGGGTTTTACCATGTTGGCCAGGATGGTCTCAATCTCTTGACCTCATAATCTGCCAGCCTCGGCCACCCAAAGTGCTGGGATTACAGGCATGAGCCACCACGCCCAGCCAATTTATAACATTTTCTAAACGTTTTTAAGAGTTAACCCTCAGCTAAGAAAATATGGTGTTTTATTTTGCTTATAAAGATCATTTCACAGTATAAATTAATTCATGCTTGCTTACTTGTATCAATGATGAAAAACATTGTCCTGTCCAAATAATGCGAACATTTAAAAATAGATACATCTCTAGAGATTGTATTTTATTATTTATTCATCTTATTTGTGAAGTTAGAAAGTAAAATGTGTTTAGTAAAAGAAATCCAAGAGATGGGGTACCATACATACTGTGATTGACTATTTTACTATTATGACATTTTAGTTTCTGAACCTATAAACACCATGGGAAAGAACCAATAAAAGCCATGGGGAAACTCCTTTAAAAAGTAACTCATATATGAAAAATGAAATGCACAAGGTCAATTCACATAGAAAACCTTTATCAACATTATTTTTGGCCTATCAAAAGCAAATAAAAAATAACAACCTGGACGGCTAGTGGCTCTGGAAGACAATTTGGTGACACAAAGCAAACAACTACACAAATGTGAACTCCATGAAGCTGTGATTTGTTTCCAGGAATTTATCAAAAGAGAATAATTGAATAGGCACACTTGGATTTGTGTACAAGAATGTTTGCAGAGGAAACCGAAAGGTCCCTTTATAAGAAATAGGTTAAATTACATGGCATCCATATAATGGAATACCAGGCAGTATTTTATGTAGTGATTTAAATCTATATTTATTGGCTTGAAAAGTGATTCTAATATTTTAATTAAAAAAATTCTAAAGCAGGTGTCAAAGGAATATATGGCCTAATACAATTTTGCTGATTCATAGGGAATGATAGAAGGAAATAACAATGATTTTTTAAAAGAGGTAGGATTATGGATGGTGTTTACTTTTTTCTTTATAATTTTCTGTGCATGTTGCACTTATAATTAGAAAGAACCATAATGCCCTTTCCATTAAGAAAAAGAAACTATATTAGCCATAATTAGAATACAACACATTTTTCTCCTTTTTGTCTCAACATTTCACAGCATCTACAGCTGTCAAAGGCAAACACATTCCTGCATTGAAAAATAAACTAAACCTCATTAATTTATCTATTCAAATATCTTATTATTACAATATTAGATTTTCAAACTATGTTTTGAAGTTTTCAACATACTTACTCTGCTCAGAAATATGCTTATGATCTTCAGAATTTATTAGGTTGGTGCAAAAGTAATTGCTGCTTTTGCCATTACTTTCAATGGCAAAACAACAACTATATATATGTGTGTATATGTCATTTCTTTAAATAAAAAATACATTATTAAAGGCTTGGTGGATTTATTATATAATAGAAATGAACTATTGCACCTGTGACATTCAAGTTTCTTCTAAGTTAAAGAGCTTTCTCAACAGTCATAGGTAAACATGGTTTATACAAGATAACCAGCTTCTCAACTGACTTAAGCTGATTAGATTAGGGACAAGCACTTGACACAGAGTCACAAATATCTCTGGTCCACAAAAGGATAACAATGACATTTCATCCTGGAGAATAGGAATAAAGGAATAATGTATTGGAGTATATAGCAATTAGCATTGGGAAAAGATGCAAAAATAAAAACAAAAACTAGTATAAATTGCAAAAGAATTAAATCACTTTGGTGATCAACACTTCAGTGAGAATCAGAGAACGTGTTTACTCAGGAAGAGTTCTCAGCTGAAACTTTTCTGGTGTATGCTTTGTGTGTTTTTTGGAGACTCTTTATTCTACAACTGGAGACTTCTCATTTTCCTTTGACATGAGTAATAATGTACCCTCCTGTAGCTTCTGGCTTACAGCCCCCAGGCATCTGAACACACCTCAAGCTTCTTCCCTCTCCAAGCCTCCTGCTATCTCCCTCTCAGCTCAGACAGAAATAACATTCACCGTACGCCACCTAAAACAACTACCTCTTCTGCAATTTTTATTTATTTTATTTTATTTTACTTTATTTTATTTTGGGACAGAGTCTCACTCTGTTGCCTAGGCTGGAGTGCAATGGCGCAATCTTAGCTCACTGAAACCTCCTCCTCCCAGGTTCAAGTGATTCTCCCTGCCTGAGCCTCCCAAGTAGCTGGGATTATAGGCACCTGCTACTATGCCCAGCTAATTTTTTTTTTTTTTTTTTTTTTTTTTTGTATTTTTAGTAGAGACGGAGTTTCCCTATCTTGGCCAGGCTGGTCTCGAACTCCTGACCTCAGGCAATCCGCCCTCCTTGGCCTCCCAAAGTGCTATATATTTTATATATATATATAGCAAGGATTATAGACATGACCCACCATGCCTGGCCTTCTTTTGCACTTTTATCAGCAACTAGTCAGTGAATCTCTTACCACTTAGATATGGGAGGTAAGAGGCTGGATTCTCTGAATGAGAAAGATATCAAGTTATTCTAAGTAGTTTTGCCACCTCTACATCTTCCAAATAGTTCTGTTAAACTTTTTCCACCGGATTTGAGACTCCTTTCTTGAGAAGAGATAGAGGCCTAAAGCACATCAGCAGCTTTTTCAAAAATGCTTCACTTTCTTCATTCTACCTAGCCTTTGCTTCTCCAACCTCTCATAAGCCAAAAATGGATAATCATCTCTGGGCCCATACTCTCATTTTTTCAAAGCTCTACATGCTACATGCTAGTCTTAGAAATGTAGCATCAACTGTCTTTATGCCTCAGCTGGAACTGAAGCGTCAGTAGTGATACTTCAATATTTTTACAGTATGTGGTTTTGATATAAATTGCCACTTCTTTAAAATTAGAACACAGGCTATCCTCTGAGTAATCATAATACAATTATATAACTTAAAATAATTATATCATATAATATAAATACTATGTTCATAATATTTTGTATATATTTATAATATAATGAAAAATATAAATGATAAAATAATTTAAAAAATATATAATATAATTGATAAATTAAACAGATGTTTCTCATTTATTCATGCATTCATTTCATTCTTTAAAAAATAATTTCTCAATGTCTATTAGATGATGGCATTTTAATGGTGGACAAACAAGTGTAGTCCATTCCCTCATTGAGTCTGCAGTCTATTATAAAAAGAACATATTTTGTATTGCACAACTTTTAGGTTATTTGATAAGAACTGACACAGGTTTAGAGCATGTCCAGGAAAAGAGAACCAATAGAAAAGAGATACAGCAATTGAACAAAATAGTGGGCCAGTAAGAGCACAAAATTGGTAATAAATTCATGAAAAGTAATAGCAGGAATCTACTACTACTACGAGGCACAGAATTAAGGCTAAGATTGCTTAGTAAACACAGAGATTCATCACGACATGTGGTTAGGATGACTACTGAGGGAGAAGTTATTTTTGGATGAGGACCTGTTATGTTTGTAAAGATATTTGTAGAAAAATACAGTTGTTTTGAAGAAGAAAGTACGTTATCTCAATAAAGAAAAAAAAATATGGCTACTTGATGGACCCATAATTGTGAATCTGTGTCTAATCACAGAGCACTACCCGGGAGTGTAATTGCTAGTGGTTATGCTTTCATAGCTAGCTTTGACACATACGTTATTTTGTTGATTTTGTAGTCTAAGACTGGAATATAATCCTTACCATCTTGCAGCTTCCATTCTGAGAGAAATAATGAATATTTTAATGTAATTATTATATATTTTAAATTTTATAATCAGTTGCCTATTTGCAAAGTGGACATAAGTCAGCTTTTAAAGATGACTACAGTGCTGAAAAATGAATTAAAACAAGACAAGGAAAGCCAAAGTTATATAAGGAGGGAAAATAAATATGTAGCTTAGTTTGTAAACAAAATGCATGTCATAAAGTTCCTTATAAACCTACAAATACAAATTTGACTCTAAATTTACTAAGAGTCAAAGTAAAGAAGGAAGCAGACTAGGTTATGGTATTCATTGCATCAATAAATTAAAAACTAACCAGCTGCTCAGGAAAAACAAACAAACAAAAAACATACACATAATTGTCCTTAACATTAAAAAGAAATTAATGCTATGGATCCTTTTCCAGAAGACATTTTGTAATAGAACAGATGTCCTTAACGAAGTTAAAGTAAAAACAGTTTTATAGAGTCCTTCTATTTTCTTGGTTTGTTTTCTAATAAAATCCTGAGCCAGTTAGATTTATCTGCAACTTTCCCTTTTTCTGCTCCATCCTATATTGCAGGCAGTGGATCCCTTCAGAATGAGTTTCTCAAGTTGTAAGTCACCAGTCTCTTGCTGGTTTCAGCCAATAGGACAATTGCTAGGACACTTAGTGGCAGAAGGAAAAGAGAAGCTGGAGTATTTCCCTCTCTCTATCTTCAGTGGTGTCTCCAGCTGAGGTTATGTCCCTCATCTGCACTTGTGTGTACAGACATTCCAGTCCCATTGCTTTCTCCCTCTAGTCTAGGTTTAGTAATGGCTCCATTTTGTGAATCTCTGGGCTACCTGAGTATCCCCTGATTGGCTCATAAGTTCCTAATCACTGATGGAAGCATTTTTCTACCTTAAATGCCTTTTGCTTTAACTATTCAGGAAGTTTTCTGATGTCTTCACTGGGTCCTGATAAATGCAATCATTCATTATAAGATAACAGCGTATCTTTCAGCTCAATGTAAACACTTTTACATTGGGAAGTCTCAGGAAAAGTGTTATTATCCACATATTAAATATCCAGGGATGCTTATACAAAAGGGAATAGCAGACATAGAAGGATATAGGGAACACATCCCTGTCAGTCACTGAGGCCTAATCTTCAGGAAGAGGAGTAGAATCCACCAACACCAATACACTTGGTATTTCAGCACATGAATTAAGTGACACATCTTCAGTGGACATGCTTCCCTGAGAAAATTCCTGGAAATGCACACCTGCCAACATCTTAGCTGTAACAAATCAGGGTAACCCAGAAAGAATATCCCGGAGAAGTAGTACCTCACTACTCTATCTACCTACAAACAACATACATGAGTCACCTAGGACTATTCTTTTTCTGCAAATATAGAAGACATATGTGGAAGGTAATACCTCATCTTGCATATCCAGTTCTTCACTTCACTAAATATGTAAACTAGAAAACCTTTTACAACTCAACATGTATGCTAATAAAATAATAAACAGCTTTTCCAAGTTATCCGCTAGTTATATGACATCACTGAAGCTTTTGAAGACAGTTACTTCAGCCCATAAAGCAGGTTTATTTTATTCTGATGTCATTAAAGTCTTTAATCATATGGCTAACGTCCTAGTTTTTATTACCTGTATATCTGGCAATCTTTGCATCCCAATTTGGTCTAATGAGGCTCCGCAAGAGGGAGAAAATACAGTGGCTGGAGACCTCCAGTCTCCATAGTATTTATGATTCTTACTAGTAATTAATAAAACTGCATCACAAATTTATATTGCAATACCATAAAGCTGAAAATCTGTGTCCCCCTTTTGAAGTTTCTATTCTTGTTGTGGTGGTAAGTTATGCTTCTCAGCTTGCAAAACTGACTTTAACCACCCCAAAATCATTAGTTCAATACCCCCGTGAGACATTTTTCCCAAGAAATGCATTCAAACAACATCTGTTTCTTCTCACCTACCTGAAAGACTTCTTAATATCTTCTGCCTGGATTGTCTTGAGAATCTCTTGGTATAACTGAGGATCAACTGTTCCTGAAGATGGAGTATCTGAAGGGCAATTTGTATGTACATAATAACCTATCAAAATCCCAAAAATAAATAAAATGGTGGCTATGCAAAGTATTTTTAAGAGGTGACAAAAGTTGCAGCGATTGCTCTTTGGTGCAGATCGTGTATAATGGGTAATGTAGTCAGATTCTTCTTGAAGTCTCCGGAACCTTCCTTTGGGTGAAGTTGCGGGTTGAATGGAATCAAGATTGAGATCTATAGTCTCTGAATGCCCTAGGTTCTGACTCTCAGCACTGTCTAGCTGGAATTGGTCAAAACCAGACTCCTCTAGTTCCTTCTCCATGTCCCACTCTAAGTCAAGGGCAGTGGTTTGAAGGTCATCATTGTCTAAGTACTGTGAGTGTCCTGGAGCTCTTTGATCTGCATTGACCTTTTGATAGGCCATCTTTTTACCTGTGAAAATAAGAAAAATATATTTTAATAAAATAAACACACAATTAAAAAAACTAACAAGGTGAAAACAAAACAGTAAGCCATATTAGGCATCCATAAAATTTTAATGATTATAATACAGGGAATTAAATTATCCCTATAGAAACTCGTATTTTATTTAATTAATCTTATAATGTTCTGTTGATGTCACTATAGGAAAGGAAAACAAAAGAAAAACGAAAGTAGAAGGTATTTAGTGGAAAAGCTATGAGAAAACAAAATTACACACACACACACACACACACACACATAAACACACACACACCCCATTAATTTTTGAAGCTCAGGAGAATAACAACAGTCATGAATGCACAATTATATTGAAGGATGATGTAATGTAGAAGGCAAAATTAAACCTTCATGGTTACAAAATAACTTTTAAAAATTGAAGACAAAAGTAATAAAGCTGTGATTTGGTAAGTTAAAGGGAAAAAATAATAAAAGCCCTGGAATGATTACATTGCCAGAGCTAGTCTTAAAAACACAAATTCATTGTAAGAATAGGCAGAACAACTAAATGAAGTATGAATTCTACAAGAAGCAAAATCTGTTATGTTACAGATTCATAACTTACCAAAAAGATTACAAAACTTTAAGACTATGAGAGAGGACCGAGATGTCCCAAGAAATTAGTGACATGAATTGGCCTGGCTCAGTGAACTTTAAATAAAAGTCTGGGATGGCATCAATCCAAAGAGGAAAGCCTTTTGCCAGCCTAGGAGAGTTTGGTTTCATAACCTTGCTACAGGAGTGGCAGATGGAGGTTCTTCTCCCCTGCACAGCTTTGGATGACAGCTTGTTGTATCCTGCTGAGTGGTATTAGGAAAACTGGGCTAATTAACTGCAAGTGGTCTTAAGCCTGCATTCAGTAACCCACTGGTGTATTATGGCTGCAGATTAAGAGTATTTATACTTAAATATTCTGTGTATTAGATTTGTCACCCCAGCTGGATCTTAGATCCCTCACAATGTTTTATGATTTTTCTGTATGTCCTACTGTGGTGGGCAAAGAACACAGTTCAATTGCCTTAGGAATCGTGGTGGACAAGTAAATTCCTATGAAAAAGATAAAACAAGGATTTCACGAAGGGAGTGGCACTTATGCTCAGAATTATGGCCATACCTACCTCTAATCTTGGCTAGCTGAGGCCCATATAATTAAAATTTCCTAAATTTAAGGCAGTTCAAATATAACTAAATATTACATTTTATAAAATAAAAACTGTAATTCTCACTAGAATTTTCATATGCTACCCTAAAATCTAGGAATCATTCTTACCCAGTATTGATTCAATAAAGATAATTATCTGATGCATGCCAGGCAGAGATAAGTAATGAAGAGAAATAAATAGGACCATATTCCACAAATAGGGAACCATCAAATCAGAGAGACAATGCACAAACAAACAAAAAAGTAAGATAAAATATACAAAGTGTCAGTGAAACTCAGGGGTGATTGATTCTATCAGAAAATACAAGAAATAATTATTTTTAAAAAGTGACCTCTAAGTTGCTTTTGCAAGAGAGGAGGGTGTCAGAGGAGAATACCTAGAAAAGGGGAAAATTTACAAACACAAAGGGAGAAAAAGAATGCCCCACTTGAAAACTCTAGAGTGGTATGCTATGACTGAGCATAGTGCACAAGGGCCAAAGATACTGAGGAAAAAACTAGGAGAAGGTGACACTGGACAAAAAACTTAACTTTCCTACAACACAGGGTCTTCGCATATGAAATGGGTATAATATTAATATAAACTTTGTAGTGTTGTCATTAGGATTCATTCACATAGTGAACCCAAAGCATCTATTGAGTAGTGGATAGGCTATATGAGTTAGAAGGAACATTTCTAGTCTTAGAGGAGATAGAACTGTCAAGGATTGGTGGGGAGTTAATAATTATATAATTCTGCAAGACATTGTGGAGATGGAGAGGAGGATGTATAATATTCACACATACACACACACACTATAGTGTTTGTTTTTTTAACATTTAGTCTGTATGTAGAGATGAAAATATAAAAATCATCAAGTAATATACTAAATGTTCTCATGGGTCTATACTGATTTTCTTTTTCCCTCCTTCCCTCCATCCCTTCTTGTTTGATCTTGTTTCCAAAATGATTCAAGGAAGTGTAGCATTTGAATTCTGCCTTTGGTAAAATCAAGACAAGCAGAGAAAGGAACTAATGTTTGAAGTTAATAATAACTATTCAGATAGGTTAGGTGATGGCTGATTAACTTACAGAGGAAGAAACTGAATCTCACCGGGTTTAAAGAAAATGTCAAAATAAAATACCAGAGGATAGAAAAAAATCTGAAGAAAGTAGAATAAAGACTCTCTAAACACTTTAGAAACCAATTTATTTTAATGTGCTTTATAAACTGCAATTTTCTACCACTAGTCAATTTTTTTCCCTTTGGCCTAAACATCAGTAAATTGCTGTTACCTTGATATGATATCACATTTACTTCTTTAACTGTTCAGCTTATGCATTATAGATTAACTTACTCAGATATTTCTCCATGCAGTTCTCTAGATTTTTTTCTCCCATTTTAATGAATCAGTGTTTCTCTCTCTCTTCTCATTCTCTCTCTCAAGTTGAATCATAGAGCTTGGTTTATGCTCAAAAAAGACTTGGCACATGGGAGTTACTACAGAAATGTGAGATCTCTAATTCTGACCTCTAATACAAACATTCAAAGTCACCTCTCTATAAATCATTTAAAAGCCAACTGCAATGGTGAGGCAGAGTTTTCATCTCTAGCCTGACAATAGGCATTCCATTACATGTACATCAGCAATTTAACGCTCTTCAAACATCAGACAGAACCATCAATTAGAATGTAATGCAGATAGAGATATTAACTCCTCACCATGATGGATATCTGCCTGACACCCTTACTACCACTTTTGGATTCATTACACATTATTAAATTTTCACTAAATTCTACCTTCCAGCAGAGTCACATCTGGGATAAAGGTAGATGAAGTCACTTGATGTAACAAACTCCAAAGTATTTCAGGAAAATTACCATGGAAATGAGTATGCAATGACACACATGATAAAGCATTTTAATCACTAACTTGGTAAAATCAATTATATATGTCTTATATATTTTATATATCAAATATATGTATATATAATATATATCAATGTATTATATACATTTATAAAATTAGTAACTATTTCTATAAAATTATTTTGCCTTAAAAATAGTATAGACATGTTGCAAAAATAAACATAAATCTCTGCCCTGATAGTTTTGTTTGCTTCACTTAAAACATATATATATATATATATATAAAACTCAACAAAAAAGAAACTATCAAATAAATAAAACTTTAGTAACATATTCAGCTTGGAGACAGCATAAATTATTCTATGGTTCCCACTGAGAATGTAGCTGTCTTAAAAACACCTCTAGCCTCTGAGACAAAAACATATCACATTTCTTTTTATCAAAGCTTCACATTGTCTAGTAATATGAAAATTTTATATTTAAAGACAAATATTCAACAAAATCAGCATGTCTTAGACATAATCACAAAATAATGGCATTCAATTTTTTATTACTGATGCACATGACTTGGTTAGTTTGTATTGTCATGATACTTTAAGATTACCCCATGTGAGTGATTTTTAAAAAGTACATGTAGTAGATTTTTTAATCTGCATGAATAATTATCTAAAAGAGATATACTTTAGTACAGAGGAGGTTATAGAAACTTGTGACATTTCTATGAATGGAAATATCTGTAACACCCTTACATGTTATATTGCACCACATGGTCTGTTTTATAAAATGCAATTTTATGAAAAGTATAATATATTTTCCGTATTTTCAACAGATCTTATTCACTTAGGTGACATCTCTTTCCACCCAGGCCTACAACCAAAGACTAGTTTTTAAAATTCAACATACTAAGACATTATCTTTTACATACACGTATCCCTCTATTATAAAAATAAAGCAGATACAAGTTGAACTGAACGGTATTTTTCTGGACTGTGACTTAGATTCATAATAATGATTATCCATCTATATTCAAAATGTGATAGTTTAAAATAAACTGATTATTCTGAATGCTATTTCTTTCACAAATACTGGCTTAAACAATGTAAATTATATGAATTATATGAAAATAAAGGTAAGTATGAAAATAAAATGAAAATTTAATATGTAAAATATAATCTCTTGTTGCTGCAGAACTACTCTAACACAGTGTCTGGCAAATATTTTCGATAATAAATACAGATTAGACAAAAGTTTTTTCAAAAATGTTACATATTACTTATGCCACTTAGGAATATGATCACAGCAGTATTTCTTTCTTGTTCAGCAGTCATAATGAGAGAATTTATGACATGAATGCTCTGACCTTGTAAATCTCTAAATGAGTGGACTTCACAGTGAGACTATCTGGTTCAAATCCCAGCTTTGCTATGTAATTTAAGCCAGATAATATATTTGTGCTTAAATTTCACATTTGTCAAACAGAAATAATAACTGTCACATTTTTGTAGTTATTATAAGGAGTAAATGAGATAAATTGTTTAATGTGCTCAAAACATAGCCTAACACACTGTAAGTGATACGCTAATAATTATAGTGATTCACTCTTTTTTTCCATAAATTCTATAGAGCTAAGAACATAGAAATATTTGGAGCTTACAACTTTAAAATGCAGGGTAAATTAAATCAAACCATGACCTGAGACCTTAGGCTTTAATAACAAGGACCTGGAGATGTTGAGAAATAAAGAATTCTGTTTAATAGTTCCAGGAATTGGTGATGTGTAATCGTAATTCTTAGTTACAAATGTTGTTATAGAACACCATGTTTATCATAGAAGTTTAAGTTGATTCATTGACTATGATGTTACTGATAATATTTTAACTCCAACAGTATAACAGCCTGTACAGATCTTACTAGAATTAAGAACACATATAAAGTCTTTCCTACTTGTAAAAGTTATTTTACAAGTAAAATAGATAAATGACTCTAGCAGATTAGCTTTAAAAAATAAGGCAGGATCTCAATTTCCTATGATAATCCATGATTGAATCTTTATTGTACAATGAGAAAAAATATTCATATAGTGTTTCCTGAAGCTTTCAATGTCAAATCATTTACTGGTTTGAATGGATTGATTTGAGGCAAAGGCATTTCTTAGAAATATCAATGCATCATCAAAAGACATTCATTGTGCATCTTTGTGGAGCATTACTTTAGGTACTTTAACAGTGAACTACATAGTACCCATAGGAATTTTTAAATCTAAGTTTAAGAATATTCTTTATAGGCAAAAAACATTTGACATAAATTTTTCAGTATAAACCTACTTTATACAAATAGAGTCCATGTTTGTGGAATAAATTTTTGTTGTTGAAAGCTTTAATGGTGTCAACTTGAAAGCAAGGCAAAAGATAAAACTATAAAAATAGTAATTCAGAAGACTCTGTTTCCTGATTTAATTCTTCAGTATAATGAGATTTTTTTTTTTTCCATTTGTGGTTTTATTGAAATGGCCTTGGCAACTGCTATAGTGTATGTAAATGCATAAAGAACTCTTTATTTAATTGCAGTTTTGTATATCAACCACACAAAAGAAATGACAATAATTATTTGTTGCTCATGCTTCACTAATAGATACAATAGGATATATAAAGTAAAGGAAATTATTATTTGTGCTTTATTTTAGAAAAAATAAATCGGTCAAGGCCGGGCTTGGTGGCTTATGCCTGTAATCCCCAGAACTTTGGGAGGCCGAGGTGGGTGGATCATGAGGTCAGAAGATCGAGACCATCCTGGCTAACACAGTGAAACCCCATTTCTGTTTAAAAAAAATACAAAAAATTAACTGGGCGTGGTTGCGGGCAACTGTAGTCCCAGCTACTCTGGAGGCTGAGGCAGGAGAATGGCCTAAATCCGGGAAGCAGAGCTTGCAGTGAGCTGAGATTGCGCCACTGCACTCCAACCTGGGCGACAGAGCGAGACTCCGTCTCAAAAATAAATGAATGAATAAATAAATAAATAAATAAATAAATAAATAAATAAATATAAATATGTCAGTCAAAGCCTACTCTAAAATGAGTAGTACACTGAATTTAGACACAGTGGATATAATCAAGTTGGATAACATAAACTAAAACTTCACCCTGAAGCCTGAGTTACGTTGATCACTAAATGACATGTAAAAGGTATGCTTATAGAATGTCAAATTAATGAGCTATAAATTGCAAAATGCAGTCAAAACCATTTGAAAAAAAAAAATAGTTGGTGAAAACCAGTTGGTTCATGCAAATTTGTTTTAGACACTTGCATATGCATGAGCACCTGCTGGTTTCCTGAGTAGGCCAGACTTTGGAGCCCTGTGTGCAACTGTAATTTGTGTAACATACCCTAAATGGATGCTTAGGTAGGCTCACCTGAGTTCCTATATTTATGGTAAAGTTTTTATATATCGGAATTATATAATTCAATTCAGGATTTGACAAACAGAAGAGCTGATTAGTATGAACCAAAACAATAAATTTTATGGGTGTCCTGAACTGTTAGTGTGAACACTTAGTATTATTTAGGATATCTACCACATAACTTTAAGTATCACTAATATCACAAAACTCCTTTTCTCAGGGGAGTGTAAATAATTCCTGTTCTGCCATGGGCTCCTTCTTTCTTGGTCCTTTGTGATGTCCAATTCCACCTCCACCTAGATTCCAGAGTATCTTTTCCTGCTTGTTTCCAGAAATATTTACTTCTTACTTCTATCAAATTTACATACTTTCTACCTTGAGAGTGTATGAAGTGGCTTACATTAGAAACACACATACGTGAGATAAATATATCCACAAACCTACAAAATAAAAAAGAGTGGAGGAGAAAAAATGTTCATATTCTGGCTAAAAGAAAGCCACTGTAATTGAGTTTTAATGTAGTTCTGAGCTTCACTACAGGCATAGCAAAGAGGGTTGTCTACAGGGTCTTCTCGAGTTCCATCAGCATTTTCCTGATCTCAGTTGTTAACGCACGAGGCTGTCAGTCTTAGCTGAAGGGTTTGTTTTTAATCTTACTTTTTTCTGTTATCTTTTTCTGCAGTTTCAGATTTCTGTATTGAGAATATACTTTTCTGTATCTAGTCAGATAAATCTATGAATATCCTTTTATCTTTTGCACTTAGATTTTGATGTACAGAATAACAATATCCCCATGATATATCATCCAAAATAATATGTTAATACACAATTCACTGAACTCTTAAAATGAGTCAAGAATTACTATAAAGTTAGGTCTTTACCTCCATTATGTCATTTAATGAAACAATCCTATATGTTAAGTGCTATTATTATCCCCATTTTATAGATGAGGTTATCTGAGACTTAGCAATTATTTTCCCAAGTTCTCACAGCTAGTAAGTTGGCATGTTAAATTTCAAAACCTACTCTTTTAAACGTTACAACATCCAGGCTTTCTAAGAGTTCCTGGAGTTAGCATAATGTTAACAAATGCAGAGATCTTATTGGCTTATTAATCACTGGTTATGGCACCAAAGTGACAATAAGCACCAGGAGTCTCCATGAACCTTCAATCTTAATAGTCCTGGCTGGATCCCCAGATCCCTGGATCTGCTCTGACTATACTCAGGACCTAACAGATCTTTTTGTTTTCCCTCCACAGCACCCTGGCAGGCTGTTTCCTGGCACTAGGGTTTTGAATAAGAAAGAATTGCTTCCAAGCACAGAGCTCTGAGGAAAAGACCACAATCTCTACTTTATTGTCTCTTCTTAACAACACTTATAATTTTTTTTTTTTTTTTTTTTTCTCCTGCTGCCAAGGGACAAAGAGAAAAGCAACTCTGCTAAGAACTTGACAGTTACAGTTCACATTCAACCTGCTGCTGACCTGTTTTCCGACATTAAAACCCTTTGGCTCATCCTGTCCACTCCCTACTATGTGTAGTTTACACTGGAAAAAGAAGGCTTCAAGTGTGTCAAGAGTTAACACCTCAAGACAATCACCACTTGGCTCTTTGAGAGCTATCTGCCAGGATGAGCCTCATAGCTTGATAGATACACTGCAGTTGTTTATCTTTTCAGCCAGTGTGAATGATCTTAAATTGCTGCTTTTTGACTATGACTTTTGGATTTCCAAGAACAGACAGTTGAAGCTTGTATCTACACAAGGCTAATAAAGCACTCTATTTTTCAGATGTTTCAAAGGTACTTTATTGATTTAATTTTTAAATATCTTTACTTTCAAAAAGTAACAGGTTTCTACAAACTAGAAGTGCTTTATTTTAAAATTATATTCCTCTGTTTCCTACAATCATAACACACAAAGACTATTTAAGGCCCACAGTGGTAATTCAGTACACCTAGCATCTGTACTTTTTATTTTCTGAAATAGCTTTTCTCATACTTGTTCTTTTAGAAAGCAATGTTAATGTATCATGATATTGTGGTTAAGTGGTGGGAAATAAGGAGGCAGCTCGGAGAAACACATTAGTACAGTATGTCTATGTCCATTTAAAATTTTGTTAGTAACAAAATTATGTTGACTTCCCAAATCTATATTAGGTAAATTCTGAAAATCTATTCTTTAAGGATCCAAGAGTAAGATCCAAATCTAAAATTTTAGTATTCAGCTTACACACTGTTAGGCTACAATCTAAAGAAAATTAGAATTGGTAATTTAACCCAAAATACTACCATGATACGATTTAGTTCTAGGTTAACTGCATGATGTGTTCCTTATAAACTAAAAATCATGTATATTAATCTTATATCTAAAAAATAGTTTAAGTGAATTATTATATTTTCCTATGTAGCAGCAATACATTAATGGAAAGAAAACCAAGAATTGTGAAGTTCACTCATTACTAAGAAAATATAAAACTTAACTTGCAATTAATTGATGACAAAGTCAAGATTAAACTACTTTTCAATAATTATCTAAGCAGCATATGAAAAAGGAGAAACAAATTGTCCAAGATTTTGCTATTCTTTCTTACTTCTAACAAGTCACATCCATAAATATACCTATGTCTCAAGCTAAACAAGGATATGTTTTTACTTTAATATTTCACATTAATATTTTTTTCTAGGCCTCCCATTGATATAAAAAATAGAATTTTATCTGAAAAAAGTAACAAAATTATTCTTTTAATAATAAAAAATTCAACTTTTTTTCTATAAGTAAACTTTATATATGATAGTACTAATTATTGCTAGCATTTTTAATAAAAATAGATGTTTAGTTAAAAAGAAAGGATGAGTAATACTCTAGCAATATGGTATATCTGTATGACACCTGGACATTGAGAGGTTAATTTTTATTACAAATTTATAGACATGTCTACTAATAGTTTTGGGTAAATTCAAGCTACTAAACAATTTACTAAAGACCATATTAAGCAATTCTTATGTCATTTATATTTTATTTATGAACAGGAATATAAAAAATGAAAGACCTCCAACGGCACATAAAAGTAATGCTGGTACGAAACTAAATGTCAGGCAAAAGGCATGAAAATGTAAGAGCCACAAAAACATTAAATATAAAACATTTAACAGAACTTTTATATAACTGACACCATTGAAAAGTCATTTATTAAAATATTGTATGCAAAATTTTTAGAATTCACCTAATCTTTAATTTAAAATGTCAAATATGATTACTTTATCAACATGAATTTTAGCTTTTTTCCATTTCATTTTTTTGTTTCTGTAATACACCCTCTATTTTTAAATTTATATATGTTTTCCTCCCTTCAGCCTTTCTCATTATTTCATTTTTACCTTTCTATTCTTAATAATTTCACTGTTGATATCTAAGGCATCTATTTTAAAATAATAAAATAACTGACCATAAAAAGTTCATTTCATTTTTTCCTATATATTGAGAATGATATATTTTAAACTATAAAGAACCAGTGGATGTTTTCTTAGAAATGACTGTCAAAACAAAGACTATGTTTTCCTCTATCATTCCAAATACATCAGATCTTTATTTTTCAAAATGATAGTAAAGTTTGACTTATCCATAACCTGCTGTTTGGAGTCATAGTCTCTGACCCGCTGTATGAAAAACGAAACAAAAGACTCTTTTCCCTAATGCTTTCAAAAACACTCCCTTCAGCTATTGCAACTGGTGAGACTTCTGATTTCAAACATCCTTTATAATTATGACTTATTATCCCCAAATAAAATGTCTATATCTTTTGAGACAGAGTCTCACTCTGTCACCAGGCTGCAGTGCAGTGGCACAATCTCCGCTCATTGCAACTTCCGCCTCCCGGGTTCAGGTGATTCTCCTACCTCAGCCTCCCGAGTAGCTGGGACTACAGGCACGTGCCACCACGCCCAGTTAAATTTTTGTATTTTTAGTGGAGACAGAGTTTCACCATTTTGTCCAGGATGGTCTAGATCTCTTGACCTTGTGATCTGTTCAGCCTCCCAAAGGGCTGGGATTACAGGCGTGAGCCACCGCGCCTGGCGAAAATATCTGTATCTTAACGACATATCTTAGGAACCAAAATATATCCTTTGTCTTTTCTCTCTTTCCTTATTTTTATTTTCATGATCCTGTAAAGGCTTTAAAATTAAAATTACTCAGGTCTCTTTGTTTCCTGAGTAATTTATAACACTTGAGAGCCCCCACAATGGAAATATCTCGGTTTCTGCAGAAAAAAGGAGCATAATATTTAAGGATGAAGAAAACAAAAATTATGATAACAATAAAAATAGGAGCATGCATTGCAACACGAGTTATAAGCAGTAATGACCTTAACTAGTTTCACTATGGTAAAGAGTATAGTATTAACAGGAAACACAGCACACAATTATTTAGCACTATATGCCCTCTACTTATATTAAGTAATTTAACATCAGAACAATACCATGAAGTTACTATTAAGAGAGAGAGTTGAAGTAACTTGCCCTCAATCATGCAAGTTTTGAACACAAGGCAGCCTGGTTCCAGAATCTGTGTTCTTAACCACTCTTCTATGATTACAGAAAGGAATCCCATGAAGGTATATTAGGAATTGCACCAAAAATAAAATACACAGGAGAACATAACTCAAATTCCCCAAAATCAAGCCCTAACAAAATTGTGTAGTATGAACGTTTCCCATAGGCTCCATCAGTATGTAGCCCCCTTAGAGTCTTTTGGGGAAAAAGTAGGGAGAAGATAGGAACTCACACATTCACACAAACATGGAGTGTCCCTACTCTGTCCTTGCGTACTGCTAGTGGCTCCCCCAAACACATTTTGCATCCAACCACATGGCTACCAGCTGCCTATGTTTGTGATTTTTATTTTAATCACCTTTCATTTTTTTCACAATTGACTTTTTCATTTCGGTTCCACCTCCAAGAATTATATCTTATTCATATTTGTATTGTCTGTAGTTTCATAATAATCTTTGACAATAGAAATGTTTGACTAAATCCATAACTTTGAAAAAACTCCAAATAATTCAATAATTTCCTCCCATTTTTATGTATGCTCTTTTAAGAATAGATATATACCTTAAGAGAAATCATTTAATTTAAATGTGAAGGTTCTTAAGCAGATGGACAGTGAGACACATATTTGCTGAGGTGTCTTATGAACACTGTAATTAAGGCATGGATAACTTACAAAGAGGGAATTCTTATAGCCCTGAGTACCAAGAAATTAAACTACCTTGTTGGAAAGACCATATGGAGAGGCCCTGAGACCATGAGGAGAAGCAGAGCTAGACACCCAAACTAAAGTTCCAGGCATACGAATGAAGCTATCTCGGCGCTTTAGACCTGACTTGCCAGCAGGTGACTGCTACCAAGTGACAAGCAGTCAATGCCATGTGGAGCAAAAAAAATAGGCCAGCTGAGACCTGCCTGTATTCCTTATCAAATAATGAGACATAATTAAACGACTGCTGGTCAAAGCCACAAAATTTGGGGGGTAGTTTTTTTGACTCAGCAATAAAAGACCAGAACACCACTCAAGCTATTTTTATCAAAACACAAACCTGATCACATCACTTAGCTGCTTAAAATCCTATTCTCCACTAACATAAAATTGCACATTCCTTTCCAAAGCATATAAGACCTTCACGTCCTGGTCTACACTTCCATTCTGATCCTTCCCACTACTCCTTGCTTTCAAGCCTCTTCTAGGCATACACAGTACATGTTCTTCCTCAGCCTGATTTGCCCTCAGCTTCAGTTCTTAATTATAGTTAATTTGTTGAGTTATCTTTTATCTTTGAAGCTTAGTGCTGTTTCTTGAACCTGGTAGTTGCTCAATAAATAATAGTCTCCAAATAGGTATAGCATCTTAAAGAAAGTATAGAATTTAGGGTCAGATAATTGTCATTTTACCAGCAACATGTTTGGTGGTAGGTATTTTATCTCATTCAGGCTTCAGAATAGGATAGTAATACCTGATCTATATACTTTTGAAAATTAATTGATGAATAAAATTAAATGTTATAAAGGCACTTGATAAACTGTAAAACTCTATGTAACTATTATTGTTTTAATTACAAAATAATTATAAACCATCAGGAGTCAAGACAGCTAGGTTTGAAATCTGCATCCACAATTACTAGGTATGAACTCCAGAAAAAGTCACTGTTCTTCATATGTAAAACTAGATTTTTTTGGGGAAAACTAAATGAAGTCATTTTATAAATGTATGTTTCAAGTACTATTTATTAATATTTTATTATCACTGAAAGGTCACAACTGATTAATAAAAATTGGTTAACATTAATTAAATGAATCATTATTTCACATGTATGCACACACCTAGACATCCCAAATTCTGAACACTGCAGATATAGGGAGATAAATATGCACCATGAGTGCTTGAATTTCTCCAATCCCTGAAAAAGAAAACAAAGCCTGGAATGAGAGGATGAACTTCCAGGCTGTGTGTCAGATGTGAAGGTTGTTGCTGGGGGAACAGGGGACAGAAGATGAGAAGGAAGAAAGAAGGAAGTGGCTTCTGGAGGATGGTTCCTGGAAAATCCATCCTAGAGTTTACCAACGTCCAGTTCCTTAAACACATTATAAAGTTGTTATTTACATATGCCTTTCAGAACTGGTGTTTGTTATGTGGACAGCGCAGAGTTAAAAACTAAACCAGGTCCTATATCTTACATCTCGAGGGGGATAATGTGAAGAGATCTATGGGAAAAGATTAATCCAACTCCCCTCCTGTACATAATACATTTTGAAAGGAATTTATCCAGAAAAATCCATTTAGCTATGCCCAAAACAATCAAGACTGACTGTAGAGATTGAAGAGCCTCAGTCCATCTGCTGATAATATTTATTGCTTTTTGGCACCTTCTACATATTTACCAAGCCTATGTAAAAGAAAGCTATGCCTATTTCTAGGACAAAAACAGATGGTGTTCCAGCAGGTAATAATTTAATTAAATAGCTCTTAAAGCATGAACAAATTGTTCAAAAAAAGAAAATATTTTATATTTATTCTTTAAAAATAGGGAGGGAAAGAAAAAAGTAAATCACGTTTGACTTTTGTTAATGCAATAAAGTTAGGTTTCACTGAATCTCCTCTTCTTAAAAAATAAAGTGCTTCTCCCTGTCTGCCCTCCTCCTATATTGGAATCAAAATTGCCATAAATAAAACTGATATTGTTCATCCAGCATACTTTATCACCTCTAAGAATTAATTTCAAGTTAAACGTATTTTGATAAAGTTGAATTCATATATTCTTAGAAAAGAATCCATTTTATGATATCCAAATTAGCTGCATAATGCACTTTATGAATAAAACAGGATGGAAATAATAAACTACATATTTATCATAAACTTCAGACTCTAATAACCAAAACCAGTCTTCCATTCCAGTTAAATCCACAAGGCCCTTTTAAAGCCCCTGTTATACATGGATTAAAGATGTCATTATTAGTAGAAAACTATAACAGTTTTGCATTGTAACTTAGTAAAGATTGTGCACTGGGTGTAAGACAGAAATGGGTATGAATCCTCAAATTGCCACTGATTGTGTGATCTTAGGCCAGAAACTGATGCCTTGAAGATTCCGTCACTTATTGTGTTTTCATAAACACACACACACAGACACACACACACACACACACACACACACACACACACACAGAGGGAGAGAGAGGGAGAGAGAACAACAGTGGTTATAGGGCACTGTGAGACTTCAGTGGAAAAATTTCAATCACTTAGCACAGCTCTTAAGACAGAGTATGTGTTCCACAAATGGCTCCAAATCATTATTGCCTTTAAGATTATTAAGCAATAACAATATGGGTACAATATAAGAGCCATGAAAATATAAACCAAAAATGTACAATAAATGGTTCCAAGTAAATTACAATCTATCAGTAAAGAAAAACTAACTTATATAAACACTTAAAAATCCAATTCGGAAGTAAATTGTGGGGTCTATCGTTAAGAAATCAGAAATGGTTAGGTTAAAGAGGGCTTCAACAAGAACCGAAGCTGTGCTTTTTTAAAATGGATAAGCTCTAAATAAAGAGA
Organism: Piliocolobus tephrosceles; assembly: GCF_002776525.5. Taxonomy (NCBI): domain Eukaryota; kingdom Metazoa; phylum Chordata; class Mammalia; order Primates; family Cercopithecidae; genus Piliocolobus; species Piliocolobus tephrosceles. Next base: position 111,950,437 of record NC_045435.1, read on the forward strand.
TAATAAAGATGAGCTGGTGGGAATATGCATCGGTATGTAGGAGTCAGTGAGGGGATCTCCCTTAATGTAGAAAAAGGTACATATTAGAAGTCAGTAGGAAAGAAATTTAGATTGGTGGGATAAGAAGGGAGTCTTCATATGTCATTCCAGATTCTTCCAGGATAAAGACACCATGAGAGTTGAGTTTCACAAAATAATATAGATCAAGGAGAAGCTGGTATTAAAGACATTATTACAGTGAGGCCGGATAACTGGATTACTCCAGAAAGATATACAGATAGATACCAGTGAACATCGAAATCATTTACACTAAACACTGATGAATTAGTTAGTACTCAAAGTGGATACACTTGACTTAATCATTTTATGATCATTTATAATTATATTGTGTTATATTTATCATGTTATATTTGATAACATAATTATACTTATATAAATTTTGTCTTGTTTTGCTTCAGATAATGATGACAGCAATACATTTTCTACATTCATATCCTCAATCATATGTTTCCGAATGTTTACTGGAAAAGTGGTTTGAAAGAAAGGTGACTGGTTATTCGTCTTGCTCTGATAGCTGTGGAAACCGTTTGCTGATGGCCAGTGTCTCATTTACAACCTATAGCAGTGGGCCCTTGGGGAAGAGCTGAGGGATAAAGGGATATGAAATATGCTCCAGGCTCTTCTGTTGCCCTTACATACCTAATATCCGGTCCTGAATGATTCAACACTACTGACAGTAACTCCAAAGACATCTTTCTAAAGGCAAAATTCAATCTTATATTTTTCTCTTTAAAATTACACAACATAGGTAAGTGGTTTTATGAATCTAAATTGTTTTAAATTCTAATGACAGGAGTTAGCAGATTTATTGCATAGAAGATATTTACTAGGCACTGGGCCAAATTAGGTCTTGGTTAAAAAACACTAAATATAGGATGTCCAAGGTATTGAATCCCATCTTGATTTGTTCTTTCCACCCAGATAAGTAATGATACAAATGTTTCAGTGTGCAAAATGTTTAGGACAACTAATATTCTCATTTCCTGTAACCAATCATGTGTAAGATTTCAATGCTTTGTATATAAAACTCGTACTACCAAGCAGCTGCAATTCTGCTTGGATAGGCTTATATTATGATATATGAGCAAATCTTGCTAACTCTGGGAGAGTAGATACTTTATAAAGACACATATTTTAGTTGTCTGGTTGACACAGTAGACTCTCACCAACTTGGAAAAATTGGTTTAGAATTAAGGTAAAGTTGGAAACCTGAAAATTATTTTGATTGCATAATTTGCAGTTTAAGAATTTCAGAATTGAAAGCAGAAATAAGTTATGTTGACTATGATATTCACAGAAATAATCTCTTAATAGTTATTCTAAAAATAGTCTATATTTCTGGAATACATGAAATACCACCCTTAGAATATGGCAATTCCTATATTTGCTAGGAATCAAAAATGAAAGACAGAAAGCTAAATTGAGGGCATATCAAGGGCATCCTGAATGATTTAGATGACTAATAGTTTGAGTGTGTGTTTACATGCATGTGTGCATGTGCAGTTAGCTCTCTCTTATGGTCTTTGCTCCTTCAGGGATCCTTCCTATTGAGTTTAAAAAAAAAAAGCTTGCATATTCATTTTACCTTGAACCAGAAGATATGCACATAAAGAGTGACTTTCCCTAGTCTATATCTTATTCCAAAAATCAAAAAGCATTCTTTGATATGGAGTTGTTTATGTCAATATCTCAAATCTCTTGCTTTAGACCCAGACAGTTAGTAATTTGGATGCCTCTATCCAAAAACATGTTAGAAAACTTTTTCAAAATATGTACTTAAGATCTAGCATACTTATTCAACATTTCTGTCTCTTAAAACTTCTTTACAGAAAGCACAAGCAACAACAACAAGAAAAGATGAATAAACTGGATTTCAACAAAAACACATTCGTGCTTCAGAGAACATAATCAAGAAAGTGAAAAGGCAACCCACTAATGCAAGAACACAGTTTCAAAACATATATCTAATAAAATATTTGAGTTCAAATTATCTAAAGAACCCTTGCAACTTGATAATACAAAGGCAACCCAATTTAAAAAATGACAAATGATCTGAAAATAAATTTCTCAAAAGAAGATATACAAATGGCTAATAAGCACACGAAAAGACACTAAATAGCACTAATCATTAGGAAAACACAAGTACAAACCACAATAAAAGATCAATTCACACTCACTAAGGTAGTGATAAGCAAAAAGATAGATGATAAGTGTTGGAAAGGATATTAGAGAAATTAGAACCCCATACATTGCTGTTGGAAATGTATAGTGGTGCAGCTGCTTTGGAAAATAGTCTGAGGTTTCCTCAAAAGGTTAAACATTATGTTACTATGTGATCCAATATTCTACTTCTAGGTATACACCCAAGAGAAATGAAAATATAACACAAACACTTGTACACAAATGTTTTAGAGCAACATTATTCATAGTAGCCAAACAGTTGAAACAACTGAAATATCCATAAACTGATGGAAGGATAAGTAAAATGTGATATATCCATATAAGGGGATATTATTCAGCAATAAAAATGAATTAAGTACTGATACATAGTAAAAAATGGATGAATATCAAAAACATCTTCCTAAGTGAAAGAAGTCAGTCAAAAAGACCATGTATTGGATACTTCTCTTTACATTTAAGTCCAGAATAGACAGATATATAAAGACAGAAAGATTACTGGTTGCATGGGGCTGGGGCAGGAAAACTGGAGAAAATGGGGAGTGACGGTGTAACTGCTAATGAATGGGAACTTTATTTTTGGTGTGATGAAATGTTCTATAACTGATTGGATCATGGTGATGGTTTTATAACTGAATAAATTAAAAATCATCAAATTGTACACTTCATATGAGTAAATTTTATGGTTTGCAATTTATATCTAAATAATTTAAAAATTATTACATACTCTTACTATTGCTGAGCTGCATTTTGCTACACCTTTCTTTCCTAAATGTAAGATAAAGCTTCTTCATTTGGCTGGGTGCAGTGGCTCAAGCCTGTAATTACAGCAATATTTGGAAGGCCAATGAGGGTGGATCACTTGAGGTGAGGAGTTTGAAAACAGCCTAGGCAACATGGCAAAACCTCGTCTGTAATAAAAATACAAAAATTAACCAAGCATGATGGTGCACGCCTGTAATTCCACCTACTCAGGAGGCTGAGGCAGGAGAATTGCTTGAACCTGGGAGGCAGAGGTTGCAGTGATCAGAGATTGTGCCACTGCACACCAGCCTGGGTGACGGACTGAGACTGTCTCAAAAATAAATAAATAAATAAAAATAAATAAATAAATAAATAAATAAATAAATAAATAAACTCCTTCATTTAATCATTATTCTCATTAAGAGTGTAGGTAGTCCGTATAGGCTAAAGCAAAAACGGTGTACAAAGGTAAAACTGTGTATTCCAGTCTCACACAAGGAAACTTTGAGGTAGGGAAACGTTTTGCTTTCACTTTCTGTAGTGCATTGGTAAGTATTCCTCCCTTCCTTTTCTGTACACATGCATTTCCTAATAGAAGAACCATACACACCCATAATGAATATATTTTTTAAAAAGTAAAACATTATATATAGAATATCAGAATCACAAGCAACTTTAAAAAAAAAATTATTTATTTATTTATTTATTTATTTATTTATTTATTTATTTGAGACGGAGTCTCGCTTTGTCGCCCAGGCTGGAGTACAGTGGCACGATCTTGGCTCACTGCAAGCTCCGCCTCCTGGGTTCACACCATTCTCGTGCCTTAGCCTCCGAGTAGCTGGGAATACAGGCGCCCGCCACCGCGCTCGGCTAATTTTTTGTATTTTTAGTAGAGACGGGGTTTCACTGTGTTAGCCAGGATGGTCTCGATCTCCTGACCTCGTGATCCGCCTGCCTCGGCCTCCCAAAGTGCTGAGATTACAGGTGTGAGCCACCGCGCCCGGTCACAACTTTTTTAAAAAAGTGTAGTTGCCTCTATTAGTAAATAGTCACATGCCACTTACAGTATATTTATAATATTACTATATAAATAGCATTGTCCTTATGCTTCTGTTTAATAATGCTAATGGAATGGTAAATATATAAAAAAGCTCAAATTCATTACATTTTAAATATTTTAAATGCCTTTTTGACAGCTTTATGAATAAGAATCAAAGTTAGAAATATTTCTGTGATTTTTTTCTGATTTCCCATACATATTTTCAAACACAAGACTTTAAGTTTAAATGGTGGGCTAGCATACACGGAAAAAATGCTGGGTGCTCCAGATGTTTTGTTTAACTTCACTGTGTATGTTATTGTTGTTTTCTTTTCCTTTCACAGACTAGAACGTCAAACAAAGTCACGCTAAAGGTCACTTTGATTTAGAAACAGCCAAATCTCCAGGCTCTCTCCAATCGTTTTACACATTTAAAGTTTGAAATATTAAATAAGCTGAAATAAATGCTCATGTTTTAAATTTCCTAAAACACTTCGAGTACTTCAGACTAGGCTTGTCATTTGAAAAAATACTGAAGAGCAGATCTGAATAAAATTCATTTAACTTCATAGTACATCTGTCATTTGAAAACATTTTTTTTTCCTTCTGAACACAGCTTAATGAATCTTTAATTTACCTTTCATTCAGTATCCACGAGGGTCGTTAAAAGACAAAGTCTAAGTCACTGCACTTAATTATGGTCATCATATGTTATTATGTATTATTACAGAATACCATATGCCAATTATCATGGGACTTTATTAAAGATACTGAAAAACTACAAAACTGCACAAACATATCACTTGTACTATAGAACTACATTTGAACAATATCTTTGCACATAAACAGTACCTTTAAAGTATTTGCATTTGAGTGTATATGCTTTATAGATTTCAAAACTAAGTATTTTAGTTAGCATAATTGTGTCAATTGTTTCCTAATTATATCTAGATATTGGACTACATTCCAACATATAACCAGAAACTCTAAAATAAACAGGATTATCATTATATTTAGATATCAAAACACATTGAAATCTAACAATGTTTTATACATTTGACTTCTAGAAAGTTGAGGTAAGTAACAAGTCAAGATATGTCCATATTTATTCATGAAATATTAGCAGAGGTTATCATTTTCCTAGTCCCACTGTTGATAGTCAACCAACTTCTCCTTTTGTTTTGTTCCTTCTGTGTTTTTCTTAGTTCTTTATGTTGTGTTCAGCCAGAAATAGTCTATATTACACATTGCTATCAGAGTTTTCTTTTAAAATTGAGCATATTTGGTTTTGTCTCTGCCCCTTTTAAGAACTGCCTTTAGATACCCATTCTTCTCTAGAATAAAGAAAAAAGAAATAGCATGAAATACAGGGTTTGGCAGAAGCAAGACCCGACATATCTTTCACATCTCATCTAATCTTTTGTTATGACATTTTTCATTTTATTGAGACAGAGTCCTTGTCACCTGTCACCTGGGATGGAGTGCAGTGGTGCAATCTCAGCTCATTGCAACTTCCAACTCTAAGGCTCAATCTATTCTTGTGCCTCAGCTTCCCAAGTAGCTGAGATTACAGGCATGCAGCATCACACCTGGTTAATTTTTGTATCTTTAGTAGAGACGGAATTTCGCCATGTTGCCCAGGCTGGTCTTGAACTCCTGGCCTCAAGTGATCTCCCTACCTTGGCCGGCCTCCCAAAGTACTGCAATTAGAGGTGTGAACCACTCACTATGCCTGGCCTGTTATGACATATTTTATACACACTAGTTAGCACCTGTGTACTTACTACCCAGCTAATCAATTTACCTTATCTATTTTTAGACTTTTTTTAAAATTTTAATATCTGTGCATTCATAGTGAGTTTTTAACAGTTATCACAATTCAGGTGTCAGTTGTGACACAATTTTACTTGTTTGTGCATGTGTTAACTTGGTTGTTATTCTGGGACTGACTAGACAACTTTCGTCCCTCGGGTTTCAAGTTATTGAACCATTTAAGGATCATTTTAGGAAGAATGAGGAGTCCTATTTGTTGCTGAAAACGTTCCATTGATATCTTTTGGTAAGTTCAGGAAATGGTTAGCATCAAAACTTGCAGAATGGGCATCAATGGCTTGGAAGAAAGTCCCAGAGACTAAAATGGAGCATTGTTTTAATGAACATTGCATCACTCTTTCATTAATAGCACAGAGGGTGACATTACATGGAGAAATGCAGGCGTTAATAACTCTGAGTCAAAAAGATTTGAATGAGTCAGCCTCTGAATGAAAAATGTTTTAGAAAGAGCTTAATTTACTTTGTATTTTCCTTTTTGTATATAAACAAGAGTGATATATAACAATAAAGCAGACTAAAAGAGATCCTGTAATAAGCATACAATAAAAATTCTAAGTTTCTCTCTCTTAGAGACAAAATAATAGCATACCTGGTGTCTTAGGTTCAGTGACAGTTTGACAGCTTCACCACTTACATTTTGGACAAGTTGCTTAGCCGCTCTGAAATTCAATGTTCTCATCTGAAAAATGGTGGTAATAATAAAACCAAGCTCATAGGGTTATTGCTAAGATTACAGGATGTAGAACAGGGCTTGGCATATATTAGTGTTCAATGATGTTAACTGTCCCTGTCTCATCTATTGTTTTATATGCTTACATATCTCTCTAATACCTACTTTAATTTTTCATAAATATTTTTGTCTTCTTCTACTTTTCTACTCTCCTCCTCCTCCTCCTTCTCTGCTCTTCCTCTTCTTACTCGTCCTTTTTCTCTTATTATGAAGAATACTTAATTAACATAATAGTAGAAAGAATAATATATAAACAATTCACCCCTGGTACTCATTCCTAGCACCACTGATCATCAATCTAGTCCCATGCACATTCCCATCCACTCTCCCCTCAGACGGGGGGAAAAAAAAAAACCCTCAGACATATCATTTTATGTATAGTTATTTCAGTATGTAATTTTAAAAGATAAAGACTATTTTTTAATATACCTATAATGTTATTATCCACCTAAAATAATTAACAGTAACTCTCTAATATAGTCAAATATCTAGGGAAGGTTCAAACCACAATCTTTTTGAATAAATAATACTTGATGTACTCCAGTTGCAAAGACTGGAAAGTTAATGTATTTATTTCAAAAAATTCAATAACAATAATTTACATTATTGAATGAAAGGAGGAAATACAAAACAGTAGTACCCAGAATGCTATCTTTTCTTAACTCTAATGTCTTATATTTACCAGCTATTAAAAATTTGGCTTTGAGAATATTTTTGATAAATAAAGTAAATCTGAACTAAAATACCTTACATATCACCAAATATATCCTCACATGTTAATAGCTTTTGATTACCATTATGTTAGACTGCTATATCTGAGATATGTGAGTCAAAAGTTAAACACAGGTTAATAATTATTCTAAAAAATCTAATCATATCTGCTTCATTTTGCCCTTCGATGCATTTTCTGGAAACATAATTTTTGGTACATTCATTCATTAATTTAACAGCTACTGAGAACCTACTATGTGCTGCCAGTCACTTGTAGACATGGGGAGTAGAGCAGTGAAAAAAAGCTAAAATCCCCACCCTTATGGAACTCACTTCTAGTAGAATGAGAGAAACAAAAAACAAACAAACAGGAAAATTTAATATGTACAGTGTGTGAGATGGTGCATGGAAAGAAAAACCCTGGATAGGAAGTGGGGTGCAAATGGTAGGGGAGGGGGCTTGCAGTTTTAAATAAATGGTGAAAGAAGTCCTAACTGAGGTTTTCTTTTTATGACTGTCATTCCATTCGAATTACTGTCTTTTATAAGGAATATATCAAACTAATAATAAAATAATGAGTATTCAGCACCACAATAACCATTAGTTTCTATTCCATTCCTCTGTTGAGTAACACTGAACATAAACACCAAAATTTAGCTGTAGGTCACACATGTTGCAAAGGATTTAGCTGACATAAAACTGTAGAACTGACTTGAAATACATTCTTCACAATACTTCAGAAAAAATGAAAATATAATTCATGCCAGTAACAAGGTTAAAAAAATAACACTCGAACATTTTCACTTCAATTCAGACAAGTAATTGTATTAGTACAATGAGCCTAGGAACAAACTTCCTGTCTGATGTTCCAGGTAACCGTGGTAACCTCTCTTTGGAGCTATTGAATTACACTGTCTACATGACTACTTTCTACATAACTTAGGATGATGATTTAGAAGAGAAATATAGAGCTGCTCTGTATTCCCACAACTGATCTCAAAGTTGTAAGATCACCACTTTTGCAATCATTTCTTTGTTACAGGACCAAATAAAATTTTTTTGAGGCAACTCTAATAACAAACAATATAAACTTTGATCCTGTTTAACCCTTTCAGATATAAAACAAACAAATCTGATATTAGCATTGGAAAAAGAATCACTATCAAATAATGTCTCATTAATAACTGAGGACAGAAGGCAATTGTGGTATTCAATTTATACATTTGACCTAAAAATTCCTTTATGATATTTTAAAACATCACTGACTGCCAAAAAATTTGTGGCAAGGCTGGCACTCTCTAAACACTGAGTATGAATGGGCACAACACTTTAGGAACACACACCAAAGTTCTTAAAATGTCTATATTTATAGTTCATTTCTATAATCTAGCCTAGGAAATTAAAAGAAAATAGAACAAAATTGCATGCATACAAATTTTCATTGCAATTATTCATAAAAAAGCAGAGTGACTTTTTTTGCCTCTTAAAATATTTATTAACTTTTCCAGTTTTCAGTAATTAACCTAGGATATAGTTATAATCAGTAGAAACAAAAGTAATTGGAGACCTCTTAACAATAGGTGTAACAATGAGAAGTCTAGTAGCAATGTCTGATCAAGATGGATAAGCCACAATCCATTTTAAATTGCAAAGGTAACTCATATAACGATATAGAAAAAAGAGAAGGAATAAAATTCTTGCCAAACATATTTAAAGTATGACTCTTTTCATTTTAGACTTGCTTAGATAATTTCACATGTCCTCAAATGTTCATATTCAAATACTTGATGTCTAATTTAAAAAAAGATGATAACTGTAAAATGTTGTTGTTATACAACTAACATTTATTGAGAATTTACATCACGACTTTAAATCTAAATAAAACCTTTTGAAAGTGGTTATTTAATGAAACCCATTTTCAGATAAAGAAACTAAGATTTTGAAAGGTTATGTCACTTGCCTATGGCAGGATAAATATGCGAATTCCGGATACATGACTCCCCAATTCCTAATCACAACACCAGCCTGTCCTTTTTTGTGTAAAGATTGTAGAACCCTTTCCACAGTCCTGAATGGCAGCTAACGTAAAGACTCCATGACAAACTCTAGAGCTTATTTTGATATTCTGGGTTTTACACTGTGACCATATTTTCTGAACTACAAATTGTATACATATTCTGACAAGTTCAAATATGCTTATAGGGAAAAAAGAATATGTGAATTGGAAACAATCCTAGAAAAGACAGAATATATGACTGCCACACCATATAGTTGAAAACATAGCAGTTGATATGAAAAAATACCAGAAAGTTAATACTGAAACTCTGGTGAGGACCAGACTTAAGAAGTCACTAGAGAATTAAATAACTAGTTATTTCATCTCTTTTCATGTGTTTCATTGCTCAAATATGCCTATGATTTTTCTTTATCATCCTTTTGTTTCTGCTTCTCCCATTTTTCTTTCAAATGTTTTACAATATCATTTCCTTCAAACAAATACCCTAACGTGTTTTGCTACAAGGCATTGGTGGCTGGGTCCATTGGACCTGATAACATTCCGCAGTCAACTGATACAACCAATTAATTAGGAAAGGTACACAATCTCACACACCAAACCTTTCAAGCATGTTCAGCATGAGATAACATGTTTAAATATAACATTTTATAAAGGAGTGTTACAAATGTGTTACTCTCTCCCAGAGGTATGTAAGGGTAATACCTGTAAATATATAAATATATGAACACAACTGCACACAACTGACATAACAAAAAGAGAAAAGAATGACTTCCATATTCACTTATAATTTAATGGAAGCAAATGGGGACAACTTAGTAAAGTAGCCTTTGAAAATGATAAGGTTATGTTTCCAAAAATTTGTGTAAAGGAATACATGACCTCTAATAGCGCATATTTAAAATACCTTAGCATAGTCAGAAATAAAAACAGAGCTGAAAAATATTGTTTACACTAAAGCAAGTCAGACTCGCTTTGTGGCATTAATTGGTATGTGTTTTTTATTGACTGAGAACTTTAGGAGACACTCGCACTTACCTAGAAAGTGAGTCGGTGTTTGTGTGTGTTTGTGCTTGCCCCTGCAGTGCACTAACTGGCACACAAGTGACCTAAGAGACTTCTTTCTAGCACTGTTGTAACATCAAGAGAAGCCAGCTAAGTCCTCAGTACAGGAAGCTCACTGTTTTTACATACATCTTCAACCTACTAATAGAATATCTATTTTATAATACTGAGATTGTATATCTTCAAAAGGGTCTAGAGCAATAGGTCGACAAATTCACAAACCTAGGAAAGCACAGTTACTGCAGAAATTATTCACTCACATACATAATATACGTTATACTATTAATACATATACTATGTGGTTTTATTTTTCAAATAAATATTAGTGATATATTAATACATATGTATTTACTTTAAACTGGTACTGAATTCATACCAAAGCAATTCGTTCAAAGTAATTCATCATGCTTTCTCAATCAACAAACAGTAAAAGGTCAACTAAAATAATATGTCTCCTAAAAAGTATCTGCATATTTGACATGTTGGGATTCACTGCACCATAGCATAATTTTCCTTTGATGGGTAGTGACTCATTCAAACACCTTAGGCAAACAGAATGTGCTGCACTTTAGTAATTATAATAAGGTTATCAATTTTTAAAAGCCAGCCACTTTAGTTCATCAATGAGCTGAAGCAATACTAGAAGATTAGGAAGGCTTATCAGTTCAAGACACTCTGAGACAAGTCCAGAAGTTATACAATTAATTTTTAATGATTTCTACATCATCTAGGAGATTCTCATTATACACAATAAAAGCTAACTTAATAGTGTTTTAAAATTCCTTATTTCACTGAATCACCACAAGGTCTAATAATTCTGTGTTTGAATCCTAATAATATAAATTTATACTTTTGCAGAGAATTACATAAAATGTCTAAGATAGTATTTCGAAAACTGATAGATTTAAGATTTTTTAAAATACAGTTTTTGGAAGTCTCTCCTCCCCCAAACAATTAAAACATAAGTGGCATATAGGGAATTTAACCAACATATAATTGCTGGCAATTTTCTTAATGGTTGATCCATTTTAGAGGAGCCCATGCTCCCAATTGAGTTTTCCATGGAAGATACCAAGTGCATACTTTTTCAAAGGCATTCTGATTGCAAATTTTCTGTGTCCCAGATGGTTATTCATTGAGTTAAAATATAACTAGACCAATGTTTACAAATGAAGAAATTATAAATCTTATCTCCAGGACTATTTTCTTCATAAGTTTTCATTGTCATTTTCACTACCAGGGTTTGCTGTCTTTGATGCTAAATTTTTCACTTTATTACCAAGTGAACTTGACAGCAAGAACTAAGTTAAACTTTGAGCTCATCTTCAGTCACAGAGAACCCCAAGAGACATCCTCCCAAGTTCGGGAGAGATAACACTGAATGGAAGAATCTCCTTGTCTCTCAAAACATTCACAAATGCCTTTCTTCTGAGGTGGTCTATCACTACATTCAATGGTTTGTTTTGTTTTTATTTCTCTTGAGTCTTTGAATATTATTCATATACTTTAGAAAGTTCTGAAATTTCTTCTTTCATATTACCCTTTATTTCTATAACTTTTAAATTATTTCAAATGATGTCCAAATATAACTTTTAAAAATCATCCATTGCTGTGAGGAGTAAGAAGTGTAAAAACACATTTTTATTCTATTGTTTTACAAGCTCAACTTTCATTTTATATTCAGAGGTACATGGTTTGTTACATAGGTATATTGCATGATGCTAAGGTTTTCAGGTTTGAAAGATCCCATCACCCAGGTAGCGAACACAGTACCCAAAAGGTAGTTTTTCAGCCTTTGCCCCACCTCCCTTTCCCCCCGCTGTAGTAGTTCTAGTGTCCATCATTCCCATCTTTATGTCCAGGAGTACCCAATGTTTAGCTCCCACTTATAAATGAGAACATGTGTATATGGTTTTCTATTCCTATGTTAATTCACTTAGGATTATGACCTCCAGTTCATTCATGTTGTTTCAAATACTTCATTTCATTATTTTTTTAGCTGCATTGTATTTCATGGTTTATATATACCACATTTTCTTTATCCTATCTACCATTGATAGACACATGGGTGGATTCCATGTCCTTGTTACGAGTTGCTGTGTCGTTTTGGTATAATAATATACCTTCCTTTGGATATATACCTAGTAGGGATTGCTGGGTCAAATGGTAGTTCTGTTCTTAGTTCTATGAGACATCTCCAGACTGCTTTCCACTGTAACTAAACTAATTTACATTCCCACCAACAGTGCATAAGCATTCCTTTTTCTCTGTAGTCCTGCAGCATCTGTTATTTTTTGTCTTTTTAATAATAACCATTCTGACTAGTGTGAGATGGTATCTTATCGTGGTTTTATTTTACATTTCTCTAATAATCAGTGATGTTGAGCATTTTTTTCATATGTTTGTTGGCTTTTGGTATGTCTTGTTTTGAGGAGTGTCTGTGTCCTTTGCCAACCTTTTAATGTCTATGGTTATTGTTTGCTTGTTGTTTCTTATGAAATCTAGATATTAGTCCTGTGTTGGATGCATAGTTTGCAAATATATTCTCCCATTCTGTAGGCTGTCTGATTACTCTGCTGATAGCTTCTTTTGCTATGCCAAAGCTCTTCAGTTTAATTAGGTCCCACCAGTCAATTTTTGTTTTTGTTGAAATTGCTTTTGAGAACCTAGTCATAAATTCTTTCCCAAGGCCCATGTCCAGAATGGTGTTTCCTATGTTTTCTTCTAGGATTTTTATAGTTTGAGTTCTTATATTTAACGCTTTAAGCGATCCATTTTACCAGGTAAGAAAACTCAGCATATCTCTATCTTGATCAAAAATAGGAATCCACAACCTTCTTTTAGCAAACTGAGGATTTAGTATTGAGTGCTTAGGCAATTAACTTTAAAAATCAAAAGGGAAATAATTAGATAGGCCTTGACATTTACAAAGATTTACAGGATCCCTCCAAATTTCCTTTTAATTTATTGATTCTTGGTTAAATGACAACATGGGTACCAGGAAAGCTGTTGTCTCTGTTGTGGGAAAACACTAGATTGCCTACATGTGTGTTCACAAGAGACATCTCACTTGTTTTTGGATGATTGCAGCCAGATACTGAAAAGCCTGACAAAGTCTTGGATAGGGGCAAGCATTAAGGATAATCCAGAGTGGATACTCTTCCTTCCTGTCAGATTACACTCTAAATGCAAGAGTTTGTTTTTTCAACAAGAATTTATTAACAATATCTTCAGGAAAAGTACCCAAACTAACCAAGAAACAATCCCATCTCACCATAAGTCATTCAGGGTAAAAGGGCAGTCATATAACAGCCACAAGGGTTTTCTCTCTTTTACAGTTATAAGCACTTTTGGTTGTTTCTGCTGCTGAAAAAGCAGGTACTGAGTATCTACTCTGTTGCAGTCTCAGTGCAAGGTGCTGGATAGAGCACTGAAGAGATAGTCCCTGCCCTCATGGAACTTCCAGTTTGGTGTACAATTTATTTAAGCAACTACATACAGCATTACATGATAGTGTTATGGAGGTCCAGCAGCACTCGAGAAAGCTGCCCAACCCAGGCTTGGAGGGTTAGGAAAGGCTCCTCAGAGAAGGTGACAGGTAATCTAACTATTTCTGTCCTCATAGTGAGTGCAATGTCATTTTCTCTTTGTGGTTACTATAATTTGTGTCTTTCCCTGAAATGTGGATATCCTCTCATCAACCTCTCCTTTCACACACCTAGACCTGGAGAGTGGTGGAATAGTCATCCTGTTTCAGTGATTGCAGGGTGGCTACATTTCAGGATTTCCACTTGTTCTCTGCAGTGCAGTGAATACAGACACTGAAGGGGCTAACTGGTTGAATCTCAAAGTGCATTCTGTTACACTGGTCCCTGTTATACATCCTGTCACTTGTACCTTGAGCTTGATAGCAATAAGAATAGAGCAAATACCATTATGTGAGAGGGTCTTTGACCTTCTTAATTCATTTCTCTATTTCTCTCTTGCTCACAGCTACATGGAAACTTACATACCTAAATTCAAAATCAGCTTTCAATTCACTCTACATTATTGATAAAAGGGCTAGGTTTTTCTCTGGTTCAGTGAACACGGTTTATAACAGTGCAGTTTCCTGAATGTGCTTTTAAAGCTCATAGTGACTTCTGACTCTCTGTCTTTTTTTTTCTCGATGACCTTTGACAAGGATTGCAGCCAGCTGCAATGGAAGAGCTTACCATATGTTGAAAACGGTATTCTGACATCTGCTCTAACATTCCTTGTTTCAAACAAAAATACGTGTCTAAAATGACTTGAATTACACAGGCTTGCTTCTCTTCACTGGTGACAGAGATGGGACTGGTAGGAAATCATCCATTTAAACTGGGATTACTGTACCTCGTATGTCTTTTGACATGGTTTAACAAGATCATTAATTCTGGTTATAACTATCTAATAAAGACTATCCCCCTTGCAAACTCTATGTAGAATCAGCTCACTTTGTTTTTTACTCTGAAAGAATCTAATAACAGGCATTAACAGTTTTAGAGCAAGGTTACAAAGCTCTGCAGCATACTAAAATAAGTATCATTTGTTTTCCCAGTGATTTATAGTAAGACTTCAGCAAGGGAGTCTTGACAACAATAGAAGCACTAGATTGTCAAGCATCTCCTACATGTGGGTCCATCATGCAGCACAGTGCCCAGGTAAGTAAATTACATAAGGTCTCAATAGTAATGTCCCATCCAGGATTCAAACTCAGCTCTGACATCAAAGGCAATTGAATTTCCAGGTTTCCTAGCTGCCTTCATAGTGACTCTTCCTTCTTTTTAAATGTTGGTTAGAAGATTTACAATTTTCTTCTCATATTTTACTCTGATATATTATTAATATATTTAATTGTTGAAAATGAATTTTTAAATCAATAAGTGATTAGATGAAGTACTTTTCAAACTATGTATTATTAAATCATATCTTAAGGTAACAAAAAAAGCTTCCTTCTACTTAAAGCCAAGCCGATTTAGTTGGAGTTTTGATTAAAACCAAACCAATTCTGTTGTAGTTTTACAAACAGCTGCACCAGGAAGGATTTCTATGCAGAGAGTTTTCATTGGCCCCTCCAGATCAGCTCCACTCTTCTTCAGGCTGCTTTGTTCCCAGAGAAGCTAATAAGTATGAGCTACGTGAGTAAGATCACTTCCTCTCTGGCTGCTAGTTGGATTTGGTCAACAAAGGGGGGCAAGAGTTGGAGATAACTGGTCAGGAGGAGAGTGAGGTCAGAGTGTGTGTTCCCCAAGCTTCCTCCCTAATAAGTCACAGCAAGTTGACCCTGTCCCTTACTCAAGGCCACAGCTACTCCAGCAATGTCTTCTACCTCTCTCCTTTCAGACTGTTGCATCTGCCACCTCCCCTTTAGGGAGAGGGCAGTCAAGGCTCCCTGGTTGCTAGCCCTGAGGCAGTTTGCCTAAACTTGCCTACATCTTTACTCAACTTTAGTATATGATCTGTTTCCTGACTGATACAATCTCAAATAGGTAACATATCCTGGACTTGGACTTTAGAGAAATGAGCATCATCACTTGATTTCTTAAGAAACTACATTGTTTGAACCTGTTGTCTTGGTGGTTTTGTTGTTGTTTTTTTCTTCTTTTCCCCAAGATTAAACTATTTTCTTCATGGCAAATCTCTATCCTAACCCAAACAATATCACCATCTTCACAATATAACTTCATAAACTGATTTGCTTTTGATTCCTGCCTGTAAAGAGAGCCTATGTAAGATCTAGACGACAGGTTGAAGAGACCTGGAATAAATTCCTGAGATGGACCTGGTTCCCGGGTATACAGGATTTCTGAACTTCACATTGCTTTACCTATCACAGAATTTTGACTATTAAGTGACAGCTGAATTATTGCAATGTCACAGAGTAACTCAGCAGGATCTAGGATTATGAAAATATTTGTATCACTTATTAGTTAAATAGTATTTTAAAATTAAACTTCTGATTTGATAAATATGAATGTAGTTGCCTAATATAGATAATTTTAAAGTGCTATTTTACACTACTAAAAAGCTTGAGAAACAAATCCTTCAAAAAACAGACTGGGCCGAGTTCAATGGTTCATGCCTGTAATCTCAGAACTTTAGGAGGCAGAGGCAGGAGCATTGGTTTAGCCCAAGAGTTTGAGACTAGCCTGGGGAATGTAGGGAGATCCATCTCTATAAAATATAAAAGCAAAAAAAAAAAAAAAATTAATGGGGGCATAGTGGTACATTCTTGTGGCCTCAACCACTGGAGAGGCTAAGGCAAGAGGATTGCTTGGGCCCAGAAGGCGGAGGCTGCAGTGAGCTATGATCACAACACTGCATTCCAGTCTGGGTGACAGAACAAGACTGTGTCTCAAAAACAGACTGTTTATTTTTATTTTACTCTGCCTCCTAAAGTGTTGAGATTACAGGCATGAACCATTGCACCCGGCCCAGTCTATTTTTTGAAGTATTTGTTCCTCAAGCTTTTTAGCAGTTAACAATAACGCTTAAAAATTATCTATATTAGGCAGCTACATTCATATTTATCAAATCAGTTGTTTAATTTTTAATACTATTTAATTAATAAGTGATACAAATGTTTTCATAATCTTAAATCCTGCTGAGTGACATTGCAATAATTCAGCTGTCACTTAAAGGTAAACAGAGTGTTTACCTTTGCATTATAATTATTTTATCTCCTTTTCCTGAACTTTTATCTACTAGTTGACTTTCTCAAAACTGTATACTTATATTGTTTTCACAAACAAAAAACATAGGCAGCTCCATTTTACAAAAATATTTGTAGAAAGAATATGTTAAGTATGAAATACATTTTTATCACAAAGTTTACAAGTAAAAATTTTCTTTATTAAATAAACCAAAGTTTCTTCAGTTCTTTCTCCACAGATATACTTATAAGCGAAATAGGAAGGGGAGTTTAATATATTGAAATTCAAGCATGATTTCCCTGGCAGCCTATGAGCACTTTCATCTTTCTCTTGAAAAGAGAGTCTGTGAGAGCTTGCTAAATACAGTTAGGGTTTGTTTTCTTTCTGCGTGTCTTTGGGTTTTCACAAAGCAAAACAGATTAAAACATATATATATATATATGATAGTTAAATAGTTCTTGCTAAATAATTGGTTAAGATTAAGTTTATAAAATCAAATGAAAAAATTAGCCCTGTTATAGTTAGAGACAAATGGATCAATAGCATTTTCTTGCCCTAAATAATATAAGTGCATTTATAGTTCAATGATAGTAGTAATTCCTAACCACCACTTTGGAAGAAATAGCTGGGGATTTCAAATGTCATTCACAGTTGGAAAAACAACCACACACATAGCCAAACTTCCTGCCCTACAAACACGATGGAGAGGCACTGATAACAATCATTATTACAAGTTAAGTGGTGTCACAAGCTCAAGTTCAAATTTATCTTCCCAGCATCTAGCAAAGAACTAGCTGAGCCAACAATCTCCAAAAATAAGTTTACCGTAGAATGAGGAAAATATCAAGGCCTGTGACCTTGAGTTTCTTTCTCTATCAATAATCCTGTCAGGATGGCAAAAGTACATTGTTTAACCAAAACAAGCTCCTGCAGTTTTCCTTCAAGATTAAGTTGCTGTCTCTATTACCTCACCCAAATAATGATGCTAAATTAGAAAAGATTCAAAGCACTAGACATTTATCCTCTCTTCCTTCAACGTTAACACCATCTCATTCCACTGTTCTAACAGTAATTAAATGGGTTTTGTTCATGTTAAATAGAAGAAAATAAAGACTCCTTTCCCCTTTTCTTTCTTAAACTTACCAAGAAACTTCTGGGCTTCCCTTGCACCTGTGATCCAGTTTTCCTGCTACCATAATGTATGAGTTCCAGTTTTAGTTAAATACCATCTGTTTTAATCCAGTTGGAGACTTCTATATTTACCCAAGTGCATCTATATATCTCCTTTAATGCAAGGCTTTCATTGATACAACTTAGGAATGGCTAATACAGGCAAAATTACATGGGCACAAGCTCATGGGTTTACTACAATATACAATTCTGTGGTGTATAAAACTATATATATTTGTGCAAGTGAGCAGGTGAAACTAAATAACTGATTTTATTCCTTATATTTGGAAAATGAATGGAAGATAAGAGAAATAATCTAAGTTTCCTAAGACTGAGGAAAGGAATATCTAAAGTTTAGATATTTTTTATTCAAATTTGGGCACTGCTATATCCTTCTTTCCACTTACATTCTCCCTCCCCATCCATGGAACAGTCTAGAGTACTTGGTTTCTTTTGCCATCACTTTAGCCAGCCCTAGCAGAAGGCTATGAAGTTGTGCATTGGAAGTGTCTGTGAATGAAGACTGTAAACAGGAAAACATACAGCACATGTAACAGCAACAGATGTAATAGACATAATATTTCTGTTTAAAATTACAGTGTAGATTTATTTTCTCTTACTTTATTTTCACTGAATAATAAAACAAGCTGATCAGAATTCTGCTTATAACATGGTTTCTTTGCTGCTTAAAATTGTTATTGACTTGTGAAAGACCATTAGCTTTTTCATCTGCACATGAACTAATTCCAATTTATTTAGGCTTTTCTCATTGGTAATATTTTCTGGCATTTTAATGAGGTTGTTGCCCTGCTCTACCCTTAAATACTTCCTATTCCAATTTTTTTAAGAAAAGAAAGAAAAATGGATGACTACATTACTATGTCTTTATATAATTTCAAAAATATTATGCCTTTTTGAAGAATTTTTTTTTTTTTTTTTTTTTTTTTTGATATGGAGTTTTGCTCTTGTTGCCCAGGCTGGAGCCCAATGGCGCGATCTCGGCTCACCGCAACCTCCACCATCCGGGTTCAAGCCATTCTCCTGCCTCAGCCTCCTGTGTAGCTGGGATTACAGGCATGTGCCATCATGCCTGGCTAATTTTGTATTTTTAGTAGAGACGGGGTTTCTCCATGTTGATCAGGCTGGTCTCGAACTCCCGACCTCAGGTGATCCGCCCTCCTTGGCCTCCCAAAGTGCTGGGATTACAGGTGTGAGCCACTGTGCCCAGTCTGAAGAATTTCTTTATAAACTCACGATCAGCTTGTGGTCCACCCCGAGTCCCACATCTTGTCCTACTATGTATAACTTGTAGCTAACACAGTGAAATGGCTAATATAGTATGGTTATTAGCTTCAATGCCCAGATATTAAAGATCATTTTAAGTTATATTTGTAAAGTTACTTGTATAAATATTAACAATGTTCAATATTAATAATTAAACACAACATACTATTCATACAATTAAGATTAATTTTAAAGAACTATCCAGACCAAAGGCATTAATTGAAAATATTTAAAACAATGTCTATCCGTCAAATGTAGCACTTGCCATTTGTGGAATATTTGACAGATTGCTCACACTCTGTAACCTTTTTTATAAGTGAAGTCTATAAAACAGAAATCACATCACAGCACTTTGGGAACATGTGGATGAAATTCTATTTGTATTTATGAACTTTTCTTCCTTTCTTTCTCCACAGATATGTTTATAAGTGAAATAGGAAGGGGAGTTTTATATATTGAAATCCAAGTATGATTTCCCTGGCAGCCTATGAGCACTTTCATCTTTCTCTTGAAAAGAAAGTCTGTGAGAGCTTGCTAAATACAGTTGGGCTTTGTTTTCTTTCTGCATGTCTGTGGGTTTTAACAAACCGAAACTAGCTTTTTTTCCCTCTCTTAGCAGGGGCGCCCATAATTTGCTCTCTTTCATTTTGCTGCTACCCAACTCTCAGATATAGCTGACATCATGGGTTTCAGAGACCTGAAAAGCCCTGCTGGCCTCCACGTGCTCAATAATTACCTGGCAGACAAGAGCTACATCGAGGGTTATGTGCCACCATAAGCAGATGTGGCAGTATTGGAAGCAGTCACTGGCCCATTGCCTGTGAACTTGTGTCTTGCCCTGTGTTGGTATAGTCACATCAAGTCTCATGAAAAGAAAAGGCCAGCCTGCCAGGAGTGAAGAACCCTTTGGGCAAATAGCTCCTGCTAATGTTGAAGACACTATAGGAAGCGGAGCTACAAGTAGTAAAGATGATGATGGCATTGATCTCCTTGGCTCTGATAAGGAGGATGAAAGTGAAGCAGCAAAGAGGCTAATGGAAGAATGGTTTGCCCAGAATGAATCAAAGAAAGCCCAAAAATGTCCACTTGTTGCTATTTTCAGTCGTGCTAGATGTGAAACAGTGGGATGATGTGGCAGATATGGCAAAGCTAGAGGAATGTGTTAGAAGCATTCAAGCAAATGGCTTAGTCTAGGGCTCCTCTAAACTAGTTCTGATGGGAAATGGAATTTAAATACTTCAAATCCAGTGAAGATGATAAAGTTGGAACAGATATACTGGAGGAGCAGGTCACTGCTTCTGAGGATTCTGTGTAGTCCATAGATATGGCTGCTTTCCATAAGACCTAAAATTCACCACAGATCATTGCACTTAAAATAAAAACTTGAAAGAAAATAATAAATAAACACAGCTCAAAGTCTCCTATTGACATCTGTAAATAGCAAGAAAACAATAATTATTTAGAGATAACACAATATTTCACTTCCTTTGAAAAATTTGTAGGAAAAAGAGATGAATAAAATATGTTTAAAGAAAAAATACAGAAATATGTACATACAGAAACAGGTAAAATAGCTTTAAAAAGAACTGACTTCACACAAAGTGTCATTATTTTATTTAAAGGTTAATAACAATATTTCTTGGGCCAAGCATTTCCAATACACCACCGGAAGAAACCCATTATAAAGCAATGTCCCTGACAACTCTTTCTAAATTCACTGTGAGGATTATAGGAAGATTCATCATATTCTTTTTCAGTTAAGACTAGCAGGTAGGAGGAAAAAGCAAAACTGAGCCATCTACTATTCACTTCTTTCTTCTTTTCACCAACGCCAGGATTAAGTTTAGACAGTCCGAAGAAACAGCACAGGTCCTAATGTTAAGGATACTGCTGAAAGGTGACACTCTAGCTGCCGTAGAGAAAAAAGTTTAACAATCTGGGTAGACTCAGAAAGCCTTTCCTTAGACCTCACTTACCATAATTCCACCTCTTTTCTAAAAATGAGCTTACCAGCTTTCATACAAATGCCTTGCTCCCACAGACACAGAGTGTCTGCACGTGCTTTTTCTCTTTTCAGAAGGTTCTCTCTGCCTCCCTCTACCAAGTGTTGATTAGGCATCCCCCGACTTATCATTCCTCCATATTCAGCAGATTTGGCCCCTCAATTATGACATCTCATGGATGTAGGTATGTTTACTTATTGTTTCATTATACTCTGTTTTCATGATTCTTAGATGAATAACTGCCTCCCTCAGTAGAATGGAGACTTACTCATTGCCTGTACTGAGTTACTAATATATTCATAGAACTGAGCCCAGGGCCTAGCTGAGGGTGAATAACCAATAAATATTTGACACATGAATAAATTAAATGACTTAATCAGTAGATAGATGAATACTTAATCAACCAAAACCTACTAGAATTGATTGACTCCTATGGGTGATGGTTCGTCTCTGGATTTAGAAAACTCCAGGTTTCCACATTTTGCCTAATGAAGTTTTTCCCTCTCCTTCAAACTAACGATGGTTAGATAATGTTTTCTCAACAGTAACCAAACCATTCAGTTGAGAAGCATTTTTCTCATAGTAGAATTTTACCAAATTGCCATTGAAAAAGAAACCATTGTTCTATTTAAATCCAATATGTCTAGAGTGCTAACACTATTAGTAATCTGTTCTCAGAGAACTTAATTAAGTGGACGCATTTAATTATGGCACATACAGTAATTTCAGTATGGGTTTGGAATGTACTCTACAAACACTATTGACTATCTCTGACAAGAAAGCCTGAATGCCAGACATGATGGCCCAGGGGTTAGAGGATTCTCAAACAATGTAGTAGCCACAGCTGCGAATTCAGTGTGGGATAACTCAGTATCTCAATTAACTACGGAAAGTCGCCTTTAAGGTGAAGTCATTGATCACTTGGATTTTAACAGCCAACGATCTGGATTCCTTTTCTCGTATTGAGTATAAGCGGGAATCTTAGTGACCTTGACATCTGAATTCATGGAGTCATGGATTTGTTACACAGCCACCTAAGGCTCTCACTGCCTGAATCCAGCTGACAGCCTAATTAAACAGCAAGAGTTCCTGGAGGGGAACATTAATGAGTCTACTTGGCAGCCAACAGTCTGTTTCCCAGATGGTGCAGGGGTTATAAATTGTCAATAGGGTAAGAGTAGTGAAGGAAGTTGAGGAAAATACAGAAAGACTCCTACATCACTATAACTTTCTAAGATGCTAGGTCCATGATGAAGATATTTGGAGATATGGCAACTGGGGTGAGGGTAGAAAAGTAGTAGCACATCTATTTATCTTGAACTCTAAGAATACATCAAGAATTGCTTTGACTTTTCAAATGGACACCACCCTGTGGTGTCTGGGTAAACTGAATGGTTATTTCAGGCACGTTTGTCAGGTTGATAGTGATCGAAAAGAATGGTAACATGATTAAAGCCCTACCATGTTTGTAGTTGATATTTATTATTTTTCTGTCTATTTTTTCCCTTATAAATAGAATCTAGAGTTTAAAAAAAAAAAAAAAAAAACTCTAGTATTTACTTTCCTCTTACCTGGAATGTGAACAAAACCCTTGGAGGTTTAACAGCTCTCTTGTGGCCATGGTGCTACAGTCTCAAACAGAGAGGATAGAAAGGATGGAGTCCTGATGATAGCATTGGCTAGCCAGACTACTTTGCACTACGGACATCCTGGCTTAGAAAAGTTGCCTCTCTTTTTTAGGCCTCTATACCCAGGTTTTTTGTTACAAAAATCCTCCCTTATCTACGATTTTACTTTCCATGGTTTCAGTTATCTACAGTCAGGTCAAATGTTATCTAAACATATAAATTTCAAATAGCACACCATTCTGAAAAGCATGATGAAATTTTTATGTGTCCCACTCCATCTTACCCAGGGTGTGAATGATCCCTTAGTCTAGTGTATCTGTGCTGTATATGCTACCCACCTCTTAGTCGTCAATATCATCTCTTCCGATACTAAAACATCAAGATCTTCATGCTTGATGAGCCAGGATTACCTGCAGCAGATAATTAGGTGATCCTGGCTGATCCTAGGATAAAAACAGTATCTGTAGGGTTGAGAACTATTCAAGGTTTAAGGCATCCACTGGGGGAGGGCCCTTGGGATGCATCCCCAAGGATAAAGGGAGACTGCTGTATTTGCAGCTGAATACAACCCTAACTTATGCTGTTATTTTTCTAATAGAGAAAATAAAGCTTAGGAAACTAAGTGATTTGTCTAAAGCAACATATCTTGTAAAGTAATCAAAAACTCCCTATGCAGCTTTCAGGCCACCATATGGTTGTGTGATTTCACCTAAAGCAGCACTCCCAGGGTGTATCATGAATGCTCCATTTCAAATATATTAAAAAGAGAACCTTAATGTTACAGTTGCCAAAGAACTGATTAAGAAATCCATGCTCTGAAACCTAAAAGTGTCCACATATTAAAGTAAAACAATACTTAGCTGTAAATATATTTTAAGATATTCATTGAAAAACTCAATTCTGATCCTAAAATTCAATCCTATAAATAAACCAAATGATACATAAATGGTTCCTGAGAAATGCTACTTCAAGTCTAACCAGAACAATCATCTCCTTTCCTCTTCCCATTAAATTGCTTACTTTGACTTCACCATAAAAAAAAAAAAAAAAAAAATGGTTTTAGAAGTTAAATCTCTACTTTCATGATGGCTTCAAATGAACAAACAATTTCAAGTTGCCACAGCGAGCACACTGAAAACATATTATCTCACTGTCATCACAAAACAAGAAAAAAAGGCTTTGGGGGCCTTTCTCAACGTTTTTGAAAATGCAGTAGAAAAAAAGAACAATTTTTGCTTTTTTTCTACATAGCCATTTTCTCCCTTTCTTCCTTTCCACAATGGATATAAACTTGTCAATTTGATTTTAACCCTAAAAGACATTTTCCTGGCAGATAATCCCTAGTTTGAACAAAAATCATTTACCTGATATTGTTTGTCATTTTAGGGGAAAAAACCTACATACAGTGTATAGATGAAGTTAAATAAAAAATGTAGCTTTCAATTACTTTTTATTTCCAACTTATCAAAAAGCTACAGAAATTAAAGTACAAATCCCACTACCAAAGACATAGTAAAAGGTTGGAAGAATATTCTAAAGGTCACATTATCTTAATGAAGTGCCACTTCATGACAACATGGCTATGAAATTGGAGTAATATACTCGATTTAGTGGGAAATGCTCTGTGAAATCCATGCCCTCTGCACTCTAAACAAAGACATTGGTAATTTTCTTAAAAGGTCACACACAAATGTGTTATTTAAAACTAGGCATTTGCCAGTTGTGAATATATGAAAGGTGAATATCAGATGCAGGAATTCAGATAGTTTTTTTTTTTTTTTTTTTTTTTTTTGTAAAATGCCAGAGTTTTTCGCATATGTTTTAATAATATAAAATTGTGTCAGCTAATTTTATTCTTTGATCTGTGTCAGTTTATCAAAATACTAAAGGAAAAATTAATCTGATGAGTCTAGTAAAATTTCATCTAAAACCATCTGACTCACTAAAACTTGAGAGTGAGTTTGGGTACATTTACAAAGCTTGTGCTACACTTGTCTTATTTTAGCAGTTTATTGGGTAAGTTGTAATGTTTCTATGTATGTTACAACTAACTTTTAAAATACATAGTATTATTGGAAAGTGATTTCTCAATGTCAGAAAATCCCCTAGTGTAATATCTGTCATTTCACCTAATTTATCACCTATGGATAAATGCTTGAAGAATAAAATTATTACAGACCTGTCAACCAGAGAAGAAATTTAAAAAATTTTACATATCAAAGTCTATGATTAAAAAAACACATTGTCACCCTGCTATGGGAAATACATGTATTTTGTCACTTTTCACAAAGTTCATTTAGCCAGAAAGATCAAATAATGACAATTCAATGTGAATGCTAACTTTAGGGGGACTCCAAAACAATTGTTACCCCTCCAGTTATATGACAAGGACAGAATGTTTGTATCTTTCTAAAATTCAAATGTTGAAATTCAAACCCCCAATATGATGATGGTATTAGAACGCAGGGGCCTATGGGACATGATTGGATCATCAGAGTGGAGCCCTTGTGAATGGGATTAGTGCTCTTTCAAAAGAGACTCTGTAGTGTTCCCTCACCCCTTCTACCATATGAGGACACAGTAAGAAGATGGCCATCTATGAAACAGGAATCAGGCCCTCACCAGACACCGAATCTTCTGGCACTTTGATCTTGGATTTCTTAGCCTTCAGAACTGCGAAACATAAATTTCGGTTGTTTATGTGATACCCACTCTATGGTATTGTGTCATAGTAGCCTAAACAGACTAAGGTGGACTTCTAGGCTGGTGGCTTTCACTATGTTTGTGGAGATGATGGTTTTCAGAGATATCACAGAGCTGGGAAGAAGATGATGAAAACAGCACATTAAAATGCTACAAAGCTGGCTGTTGTTCTTGAAATGCAGCTGTTTTTCTTGAATATATGCTCCTTGGATTGTTGTTAGCCTTTGTATATGCTGAGTTCCCTAAAAAGATGAATTTGACAGTTTTTGCCAGTATGCTTACTGCTGTTGCAGAGAAACAGATTGTTGGAAGTCCTTACTTCATTATCCTCTGAGAAACTTCTCTTTTCTGAGAAGGAATCCAAACCCAGTTCTCTCATGGAGAGGGCTTTGATGAAATGACTGCCACCTGTGCTTCGACAAACCAGACATTCATATTATTTGTCTGAGACCTCCACTCAGAAATATGGGCAACAATATTTTCATAAAAATGAAAAAAAAAGTATGAAAAGCTAAACTAAGGTAAACAAATAGAACTGGTTCCTGAGGAAACAAAGGTAATAAACCCCTGATAGTCAAATGGCTGCCCAAAGACCAATAGCATTGCATCACTAGGATCTTATTAAAAGTTTAGAATCTCAAGCCCCATCCAAATCCCACTAATTCAGAATCTGCATTTAAACAAATATCCAAGAAGACACATGCACAGAAAAGTTGATGAAGCACTGACCTAGAAAAAAGCCTTGGAAAATAGTGATAATGTCCCTCCACAATGAAGGGAAGTTTTGCTTAAAGCCTTAAAAGATAGACATAGTGTTTATCTCTGGAGTAGAAGGAAGGCATGCTTCCTACCCATCTTAAAATATTTTAGTTCTCTAAGCTTGGGATTTCTTGGTTGTAATTCTTGAGCAAGTATCTGGGCTCATCCTTGCCACCCTGTGTGCAGCCACAACAGAATTGACCTAATAATTTGATTATCATATCTCCTACTATACTGTGAGTAATAAATCATTTTTCTCTGACGCAAGAGTCTCGTGTCTTCTTCCAGTATTCATGAAACTATGGCAGGCTAACTTGTTACCCTGAAAGTAAATTAAAATCTCAAACCTTTCACAGATTTTGAAAATAATAAAATAGACAGTAGTAAATACCAAACTTGTAACTTAGAGGATAAATAATCAAGGAAATCTCCCTGTATTTTGAGAAAAGATAACAGAAAAATTATAAACACAATTTAAATGACCTCGGGATCCCAGAGATAGAACAGAAACACTGTACAAGGAAATAACAAAGATAATAGAGGAGAAGAGAAAATGAACTAATAGAAATTTTCTTCAAAGGGACATTCATGTCTTCAGATGGAGTGTTCATGGAGAGCGTGACGCAGTAAGAAAGTTAGACTTAAACTTAGTTATACTACTGTGAAATTTCAGAAGTTCAAGGAGAAAGAGAAAATCCCAAAGGCCTTTATGAAAAAACAGATTTTCCACAAAATACCAATAATCCAACAACCATTAGATTTCTTATCAACACAGGCAAAATTTTATGTTAGAAAACAATGTCTTCAGGGTTGGAATGGGATGGTGGAAATAAAATATAAACTGATAAATATATATAAACATCTAAAATATCATCCTATTATGTGTAAAGGGATAATCAAATAATTTTCAGGCATGGAAAGAATCAGACATTGTACCCTTTCACTCTCTGTGACTAGAATTAATCAGGGAGAGACTCCACCAAAATAAAAATATAATTAAGAGATTAATATGGTTAAGAAGCAGTAACAGCTGAGTAAGACTCAGAAGTGAAAGATACTAGAAAGAAATTAAAACCGATCTGTAAGACTTTGATACTTTTAAGATTCTCTTGCCAGCATATTTTCTATGGATCCAAACAACCTATGTGACCCCACAACAAATAATAATTATATAAATGTAGTATTACACTTTGATCATTAGTTTTCAATGGTTGAACACTAGGCTTATCACTCTCACCTATAAAATATATCTGAACTGACAGGAGATTATATGGATGACCATGAATGTTTTAATTGTTTTATGTGGCAGCTCAAAACTTTTATGATTAATAGTTTACCAGGAAGATAACAGTTACAGAGTCTCCTTGCAATACACGAGACAGATAATGAGATAGACAGATAATAAATGTATTTATGGTCTAAATATTTCAACAAATATAATGCGACAACAGAAGCAACACAAATATCAAAATAGCAAGATGATCTCAGACTGGAGATGAGAGAGAGAAATGATTCCAATCATTCTTCTCATTTCTAACATTTGAGTCCAGTTCAAGATCTGATACGAGTCCAAAAACAGAAAAATCCCTTTCTGGAGCCACTACAAAAATATAGTGTATTTTTTTTTTCAAAATTAACATACAAAATTCACTGTGTTTCTACACACTAACAATAAACTATACAAAACAGAAATTTAGAGAATAATGCCATTGACAATAGCATCAAAGATAATAAGATATTTAGGAATAATTTTAACCAAACAGGTGTGATGAAAACCATAAAACATTGATGAAAGAAATTGAAGAAGACATATATAAATGAGAAGATATCCTATGCTCATGGATTGGAAGAATTAACATTTTCAAATATTTGTATTAAGTAAAGCAATTTATAGATTCAAAGTAATCACTATCAAAACTACAATGGCATTTATGATAAAATAGAAGAAACAATCCTAATATTCATATAAACTTACTAAAAACTCAATAGCTAAAGCAATCTTGAGCAAGTAGAGCAAATCTAGAGGCAGTAACTCTTCCTGATTTCAAATTTAATTACACAGCTCTAGTAATTGAAACAGCATGGTACTGACATTAATTCAGACACATAGACTAATAGAAGAGAAATGCGAGCCCAGAAATAAACCCATGCATTTATGGCCAACTAATGTGACAAGAGCATCAAAAATACACAATGTGGAAATGTTAGCCTCCTCAATAAATGGTGTTGGGAAAACAGATATCCACATGCAAAAAATTAAAATTGGATCCTTAATCTACTTAAAATAGATTAAAGACCTAAACTGGGCCAGGTGCTGTGGCTCACACCTGTAACTCCGGAACTTTGGGAGACTGAGGAGGGCAGATCACAAGGTCAGGAGTTCGAGACGAGCCTGACAAAAATGGTAAAACCCCATCTCTACTAAAAATACAAAATTTAGCCAGGCATCGTGACACGTGCCTGTAAACCCAGCTACTCACAAGGCTGAAGCAGGAGAATCACTTAAACCCGGGAGGCAGAGGTTGCAGTGAGCCCAAACTTTGCCACTGAACTCCAACCTGGGTGACAGAGTGAGACTTAATATCCAAAACATGCAAAGAAATAATATAGCTCAATAGCAAAAAAATCAAATCATCATATTTTAAAAAATGGCAAGGGACTTTGTGTTAGTCTGGTTTGGATTGCTATGGAGGAATACCTGAGGCTGGGTAATTTACAAAGAATAAAGAAGTTTTATTGGGCTCCTGATTCGGATGGTTGGAAAGTTCATGATTGAGGATCTGTAACTGATGAGAGCCTCAGGCTGCTTCCACTCATGGCACAAGGCAAAGGGATAGCCAGTGTGTGCAGTGTGTGCAGAGATCACATGAAGAGAGAGCAAGCAAGACGTGGCGAGGTGCCAGGCTCTTTTTAATAACCAGCTCTCATGGGTCAGAATTAATACAGTGAACACTCACTAACTCCCTAGGCAGGGCATTAATTTATGAGGGATCCACCCCCATGACTAAAACAACTCCCTTTAGGTCCCATCTCCAACATTGGGTATCACATTTCAACATGAGGTTTGGAGGGGCAAATATCCAAACCATAGCAGAACCGAATAGACATTTTCAAAAGAAGACATACAAGTGATCAATAGATATAGGAAAATATGGTCAATACCACTAATAATCAGAGAAATGCATATCAAAATCTCAGTGAGATATCACCTCACATCTGTTAGAATGGCAATTATCAAAAAGTCGGAAGATAAGAAATGATGATGAGGATGTGGAGTAAAGGAAACCTGTATTCATTGTTGGGGGGAATAAAAATTGGTACAGGCACTATGGAAAAGAGTATGTTAAAAGTTAAAAATAGAAGTATCATGTGATCCAACAAACTCAATTCTGTGTGTATATTAAAGTGAAATAAAATCAGTATCTAAAAGAAACATCTGCTCTTCACTTTCACATTTATTGTACCATTATTCACAGTAGCCGAAATATGGAAACAACCTAAATGTTCACTGATGAGCAACTGGATAAAGAAAATGGGGTGTATATACAGTATTCCATAAAACAGGTTATATATATATACACACATACACACAGTATATATGTGTGTGTATATATATATACAGTAACATATTATTTGGCTTCAAAAAAGAAGGAAATTCTGCCATTTGTGATAACATAAATGAACCTGGAGGACATTATATTAAGTGAAGTGCAAGAAAGGCAACTACCATATGATTGCACATATGTGGAATCTAAAAAATGTCTAAATCAGAAGCAAAGAATGAAAGGCTGGTTGCCCTGGGTTAGGAGTTGGGAGAAACGGAGAAATGTTGGTTAAAGTAAACAAACTTACAGTTATAAATAAATTCTGAGGACCTAATGTACAGCATGGTGACTATAGTTAACAATAATGTTTTGTACACTTGAAATATAAGAGCAGGTATTTAGTGTTCCCATCATAAACACAGAAAAGGTAAGCCTATAAGGTGATAGATGTATTAATTTGCTTGATCTTGGCAATCATTTCACAATATATACATATATTAAAATATACATTGCACCTTTTAAATATGTATAATTTTTGCTTGTCAATTAGACCTCAATAAAGTTGAGATATAAAAATAAAGATACAGATATACAGGTATAGACATACACAGTGCATCCATAATTATAAATTCATGTGTTCCTCTAAAGCCTTCAAATGCATATAAAGCATAGAAGGAATGAAGGGAGCATCTAGCCAAAGCTACAGTGTCATTGTATAAATGTGTTAAGGAAATGCATGGAAACCACACTTTTAAAGATGCTCTCTTTATTTTTGCAGGATGTTTGTCTGAGTGTCACCCATGAGCAAAAGATTACTAAGATCTATTAAACAAATGAAATATAACTCTAATCCTGACACTGGCTTTCAATATCTTAAGAAAATCCCAAAGACCTCATAGTTTTGTATAGTTTATAACTACTTAGAAACTGTTTAAAGAAGAAAAGAGAGGGTGCTTTGAGCAAAACTTCAAGTCATTCTGCAAATATGTATTTGCAGAAACAGCAAACTTTAAACATGGTTTCCTCCATCTCAGCTTGTAAAATGTAGATTTTCTTATATATTAACATCTTCAGAAGTGAAAAAGTATTAATTATACGGAATATATTTTTAAGAACCTTGAAAATAAGAAGTGCCAAATGAAGATCACTGTACTCCAAATTTGGTTAATAATATATTCCAGACACTAGACCTAG
This sequence comes from Piliocolobus tephrosceles, assembly GCF_002776525.5. Lineage (NCBI taxonomy): Eukaryota > Metazoa > Chordata > Mammalia > Primates > Cercopithecidae > Piliocolobus > Piliocolobus tephrosceles. The sequence goes on from NC_045435.1 coordinate 111,981,774, forward strand.
AAAACATAGCATCAGCATGAAAAGTGACTTTTTAGACTGAAAAGTGCTATATCCATGATATGCAAAATATCGATAATAATGAATTTCAAGAGGCAGTTGCAGAAAATAAGGCTATGGCAATGAATAAAAAGCAACTTTTTAAGCTGACAGAAAAATTAAGGCAGTAAGACAGGATGAATGAAAATGTATTGTAAATATACAATGGCATGCAAGCACTGTGTCTACTGTTACTTGTTGTGCACTCAGGCATGAACATTTTCTGGACCCTGAGTTGATGCATCTTTTTAAATACGGGGTTCTGTATATTTTAGTGCAGAATAAATATTATATATCTTGGAAGAAACATAAGCATGAACACCCTTCACAGAGACTGAATTTGTTATGGCCTTGCCTATAAAAGTAGAATAGAGGATTTTATAAATAAATGACTTTAGTTTTTATACAGCACTTCATAGTTTACAAAACACTTTCATATTTATTATCTCAATTGAGCCCTGAAGTAGGATACTATGGTAGATGGAAAAAAGATTATTAGTGTTATAGAGGTATAAAATGATACTCAGAAAAGTTCACATTCAGATGGGAAGTGGAGGTCAAGATGGGGTAAAGATCAAAGCAAGTCTTCTGGCTACTAATCTGGCGCATTTGTCCCTTACATCACACTGACACTTTATGGAAATGACCCCTGTAAGTTTTCTACCACAAGGCTAGAAATACTTCAGAATACGTTAAGTTGCATGTCTAGTCCTCTTTTACACAAATATTGACTGCTTATTTTGTGTCAGGCTCTGTGAATGGTGCACATACAATGATGAAGGGGGAAAAAACAGATTTTGTTTTAATGGAGATTATAGACTAGTTAGGAGAGAAACAGTACTGAAATTATTCCTTTAATTAATGGATTTCTGAGGTTGGGTGTTTTGATGAACAGTGATACCAGTTTATTAAAAAGTGGTACACTGGAAGAAAAGCAGTTTGAAAAGATGATTACAATTTCGGGCCTGGACATGTTTATTCAGGAGTTTGAAACATCCAAATTAAGATGCTAAGTAGACAGATTGACACAAGACTGGAGCTTATAAGAGAGATCTTGGCTGGGATTGAGTGCGTGTGTGTGCCCATATGCATGTGCGCATGTGTATATCTTTTTTGTTAAGTGTAAGATCTGTACATTTTTGTGAAGAAAAGCTAAAAACTGAGTAGTGTCAGTACAGAGTGTTAGGTATAATCTTGTACAAATTTGTATATTCAATTTCAAAACTAAAGGAATGAAAGAATGTGTGAATACATGAATAAAAAGAACAAGAAGCTACATAAGTATCAAAACCAAGTATTTTAAAAAATGAAATTGCTTTGGAAAAAATGGAATATGGCTTTCCTGCTCTATACTAAACTCGTGGTACTTAGTAAACCCTTCACAGATAGAACTTCCTATACTTAGAGTACCACAAACTATTCCTACTGTTTCATCTCTCTGGTAAGTTTAAAACTAGCATAATAATGGTAAAGGGTCAAAGCACTCCAGCACAAAGAATACGACGTAGGACAGCATATTATCTACTTTTTATGATTCATGATGATCAACTATGAAAGAGCCTACATCAAATTACACTACATACCCCTATTGTCCGGGTCTCAGAAGACACTATCTGCCTGTGTACTAGAGAATAGCTCTGAGTGAATGTGGAAGAGCTGCACAAAGGGGGAGGGATTGTGTATGTATCCTAGTCAGTTAAAGACCTAACAGCTCTGAGGTCAGGAGTTGGAGACCAGCCTGGCCGATACGGTAAAAACCTGTCTCTACTAAGAATACAAAAAATTAGCCAGGCATGGTGGCACATGCATGTCGTTCCAGCTATTTGGGAGGCTGAAGCAGGAGAATTGCTTGAACCCAGGAGGCAGAGGTTGCAGTGAGCCGAGTTTGTGCCAATGCACTCCAGCATGGGATACAAGAGCAAAACTCCATCTCAAAAACAAAAAACAAAAAACAAAACCTTACAGCTGAAAATTTATTAAAAAAAAAAAGGAGATAAGGAAAGAAAACATATTTTCCTTTCTTTAAAACGAATGTTCATTGTTATATTTGGTCCAAAAATAAAAGGAGGCTATTCCTTGCCCACAATTGCATGTGATCTCACCATGTGATTAATTCCACTATCAGAGAGTTTGTTTATTTGGTTTGACTAGATAGCATATTTCAGTCACCTTTAGATAGGACGGGCATTTGTTCTTTTTTGGACAGTACCAATTTATACCTCTGGTCCCAACACAATATTAACAGCACCCTCTTTCACTTTCAAAAGTGTATACATTTGCATGATAAATTTTTGGTCACTATATAGGCAAAGCATAAAAAGAAAAGAAAGTTCCACTTCCACCTCAGCATGTAAAATTTAGATATTACATGCTAAACCCAGATATTCTGAATCAGTAGGCCATTCAGTTTGGGACCAACGACTTTATTTTAAAAGAGCCTCTGATGTATACTCTGAGTTATGTATTCTTGATGTAAAGCTTCATTAAGAATTATTGGAACTAAAAGAAAATGCTTCATGGCAAATGGCTACATTCTGAAACAACGGTCAAAAGGACAAGTAGGTGGCTAGTCTAAAAGTAAAATTTTTGTGGTATCTTTATGAATTTAATTTTAAGCATAAACAATTTTGCCTTATCAAAGGTCTACAACCTGAAATTGTGTATACTGCTCCAGGAGTGAGCAAATAGGTAGTATATTAGTCATAATCTTGTGCTTCAAAACAAAAAGTGTATGCCTTAGGTGAGCCTAATTTAAAGTGTCAGTAAATTCTTTTTTTTTTTCTTATTTTATTTATTTACTCAATATATAGCTTTATTAAAACAATTATATGTAGGCAACATTATTGATCAAAATCTCTAAAATTTTGTGTTTTATAATAAGATTTCTTAGCAAATACAGACATTTCATTTAGCATTCTTCTCACAAATCCTTAAAAAAAAGTTAAGCTTTCCACTTCATGCTTTTATTTAAAGATTTTATCATAATATTTATTGCCTTTTACTCCAAGAATAAACATCTAGGCTCAAGGTTGTTGGACTGTCACGACAATAAAAAAGGTAGTCATATTTCTCTTCCTCTGTTGTAAGAATCTACAGTTTCAGTTAATCACTAGGTAACAATTAGGAGGGAGGTCAAGAAAGTCTTACTTTGTTTTTTTAATCCACACTCCCTTCCTTTAGTTTTCCCTTCCAGCAGCAGAGGCTTCATTCATTAGTGCAATTTGATTCTGATGTAGTAGCTCTGTCTAGCACCTAAGGGGCATTGCAAGTATGAATGGGGATACCCTGGCCTGCTTATCCAAGCTCTTTGTAGACTCACGCAAACATAACACTCCAGCCACCCCCTTAGAATTAGGGTGTGTATACCAGCATGCAGTCTAACTGGGAACGATCTACCTAGGAAAAAGGCTCACACAGGAGGTAGAAGCAGGCATGAAGCCATTTAGACAGAGAACTCCAGGTCCAGGTACCCAGAGAGCTTGATCTTGAGGTAGGGGGAATGTGGAATCCAGATAGGCTCCACTCTATTATAGGGAAATCACTCTGCCATGGAACTCTGGTAACCTTGTACATCTTCACAGAGGCCATGTAGGCAAGGATTAACCCCAGCTAGTCTAAGTTCTGTCAGAACACCCTGTGATTCCCCCAAACCATGAGGAGGCTTGTGAGGGGATGCTACAGAGCCATTAATCTCCCATCTCCTTATCTTTCAGGGGTGTTGTCATGAGGCAATTTCTCATCTCTTTGGTTTTCCTGAGGTATGAAGCCCTCTTTTCCCTACCCTTCTTTTAGGGTACAGCTGTAGGCTAACAAAATGCTTGGTTGCAGCCTGGAAGCAGCACGTCAGCAAAGGGTGTTCTAATACTCCTGTGACTTAGTCATATCACCAGTCCCTTTCATGTCAATATTGTCCTGGAAGACAAGTGGGAAGCTGGCACCTTTGATCATCTTGTTTTCACTCTCTATGTTTGTAATAAACTATCTGAATCTAAAAGTAGCTTGTTTTGTTACTGGCAGAATCTTTTAGCCTTGTTTGACTCCATGGGTGAGAAACATAGTTAAAGGAGGCCCAAGCAGGGTACTCGGCCAGAACCCCTACTGTCCAAGTCTCAGAAGATACGACCTATCTGTGTATGAGAGAGTAGCTCTGAGTGAATGTGGAAGAGCTGCATATAGGGGGATTGACTGTACCATATTCAGACCAAGAAGTAAAGGAATACCTCTGCTTTTGGTGAGGAGAAAATAGGAGTTATTATGTTGTTGTTGTTGGGTAGCAAATATAGGAAGGCTAAAAAAA
>NC_045435.1:111986506-112094939 GCF_002776525.5 Piliocolobus tephrosceles
GAAAGAAAGAAAGAAAGAAAGAAAGAAAGAAAGAAAGAAAGAAAGAAGAAAGGAGGAAGGAAGGAAGGAAGGAAGGAAGGAAGGAAGGAAGGAAGGAAGGAAGGAAGGAAGGAAGGAAGGAAAGAAAGAAAGAAAGAAGGGAAGGAGGGAGAGAGGGAGGGAGGGAAGGAGAAAAGAAAAGAAAAAAGAAAAAAAGAAAAGAAAAGAAAAAAGAAAAGAAAAGAAATCAACATAGTGTTGGAAGTTCTGGCTAGGACAATCAGGCAAGAGAAAGAAAACAAGGGTATTCAGTTAGGAAAAGAAGAAGTCAGATTGTCCCTGTTTGCAGATGACATGATTGTATATTTAGAAAATCCCATCATCTCAGCCCAAAATCTCCTTAAGCTGATAAGCAACTTCAGCAAAGTCTCAGGATACAAAAATCAGTGTGCAAAAATCACAAGCATTCTTATATGCCAGTAACAGACAAACAGAGAGCCAAATCATGAATGAACTCCCATTCACAATAGCTTCAAAGAGAATAAAATATCTAGGAATCCAACTTACAAGGGATGTAAAGGACCTCTTCAAGGAGAACTGTAAACCACTGCTCAGTGAAATAAAAGAGGACACAAACAAATGGAAGAACATACCAGGCTCATGGATAAGAATAATCAATATTGTGAAAATGGCCATACTGCTCAAGGTAATTTATAGATTCAATGCCATCCTCATTAAGCTACCAATTACTTTCTTCACAGAATTGGAAAAAAAACTGTTTTAAAGTTCATATGGAACCAAAAAAGACCCCACATTGCCAAGACAATCCTAAGTCAAAAGAACAAAGCTGGAGGCATCACACTATCTGACTTCAAACTATACTACAAGGCTACAGTAACCAAAACAGCATGGCACTGGTACCAAACCAGAGATATAGATCAATGGAACAGAACAGAGCCCTCAGAAATAATACCACACATCTACAGCCATCTGGTCTTTGACAAACCTGAGAAAAACAAGAAATGGGGAAAGGATTCCCTATTTAATAAATGGTGCTGGGAAAATTGGCTAGCCACAAGTAGAAAGCTGAAACTGGATCCTTTCCTTACTTCTTATACGAAAATTAATTCAAGATGGATTAGAGACTTAAATGTTAGACCTAAAACCATAAACATCCTAGAAGAAAACCTAAGTAATACCATTTAGGACATAGGTATGGGCAAGGACTTCATGTCTAAAACACCAAAAGCAATGGCAACAAAAGCCAAAATTGACAAATGGGATATGATTAAACTAAAGAGCTTCTGCACAGCAAAAGAAACTACCATCAGAGTGAACAGGCAATCTACTGAATGGGAGAAAATTTTTGCAATCTATTCATCTGACAAAGGGCTAATATCCAGAACCTATAAAGAACTCAATCAAATTTACAAGAAAAAAAAAAAAAAACAAACAACCCCATCAAAAAGTGGGTAAAGGATATGAACAGACCCTTCTCAAAAGAAGACATTCATACAGCCAACAGACACATGAAAAAATGCTCATCATCACTCGCCATCAGAGAAATGCAAATCAAAACCACAATGAGATACCATCTCACACCAGTTAGAATGGCAATCATTAAAAAATCTGGAAACAACAGGTGCTGGAGAGGATGTGGAGAAATAGGAACACTTTGACACTGTTGGTGGGACTGTAAACTAGTTCAACCATTGTGGAAACCGGTGTGGCGATTCCTCAAGGATCTAGAACTAGAAATACCATTTGACCCAGCCATCCCATTACTGGGGATATACCCAAAGGATTATAAGTCATGCTGCTATAAAGACACATGCGCATGTATGTTTATTGCGGCACTATTCACAATGCCAAAGACTTGGAATCAACACAAATGTCCATCTGTGACAGACTGGATTAAGAAAATGTGGCACATATACACCATGGAATACTATGCAGCCATAAAAAAGGATGAGTTCGTGTCCTTTGAAGGGACATGGATGCAGCTGGAAACCATCATTCTCAGCAAACTATCAGAAGAACAGAAAACCAAATACTGCATGTTCTCACTTATAGGTGGGAATTGAACAATGAGATCACTTGGACACCAGAAGAGGAACATCACACACTGGCTCCTATTGTGGGGAAGATGGAGAGGGGAGGGATAGCATTAGGAGAGTCACCTAATGTAAATGACGAGTTAATGGGTGCAGCACACCAACATGGCACACGTATACATATGTAATAAACCTGCACATTGTGCACATGTACCCTAGAACGTAAAGTATAATAATAAAAAAAAAAAAGAAAGAGAAAAAAAAGTGTGTTCTATCCTGATTTTGTAAAACAAAACATGCAGAAACGAGCAGAAATTAAAAGTCAGTATTATTTTGTTCTTTTTAAAAATATTATTGATGGTCTAAAATGACAATAATTACCTTTATAATTAGAAAAGAGATAAATATAAAGAAAAATGGTTCAGAAGACACACCAGAGAAAGAAAAAGATAAACCAAGTTAATAGTTATATCAGCAAAATGTTGAAAGATAATTTTAGTGACATGTTGATTCTAATTAAGAATTTTAACATTTACTTCAACTAGTGTATCTTATCATAAATGAAGTAAAAAAAAATAAATTATGCTTTCCAAATTACTAACCTAGTAAAATTGTTGAGTATCCTTTCATCTTTAAATATCTTAACTTTTATGTAGGTCCACTGGCTTTACTTGCCTCATCTAAACAAGCTAAAAGCATTCATTCTGAATTTTAGTAAGAAAATCATATGCCAGAAGAGGACAGACAGTTTCTTAAAATTTAGGCATATCAGGTGTAACTTAGATATTCAGATTTGGTCAGTCCAGGGTTGGACTTAGGAATCTGCATTTTCAATAAACTTCCCAAATTAGTCTGATATCGGAGGTGTGGAGAACATATCTTAAATGATTTTGAATTAACAGGAAAGTCCTAATTAAACATAAATATACCAATTCTATATGTTTTGTTTAACCAAATATCTGATGTCTGAATTTTTAAAGGCCTTATGATTTTAACCAGTCTTTTCCAGTTTTTTCATATTCTTATGTATTCATTGCTATATCAATATTAAAACACAGCATCAACCACATATGCCCCTCCTCTTACTCTAGTCTTCATGTCTACTAAGCCACTTTGACAACCATGAGAGTATTGTGCCCCTCAGGAGCACAGAGTCAGGGAAAAAGGCCCATAGCATAAAGTCTGACACCCTATCCCTTGTCACAGACCCTCCACATTTGGTCTTAGCTTATATTGCTCTCCTACTGATAGCATCCTGACCTGCTGACTAATGTGGATTGGCCTTGCATAGGACCACATTGTTTTTCATTTTAAATTATCTTCATCCTTCTGTCCCTCAGACACACATCAATGTTTATCCTCATTGGAAGCTATTTTAAGTCTATTTTATTCTTAAAACATACTTGTCAACCAATTCAAACCTCTTTTATATCTGAACTCTATTGTGTTATTGTGTTGAATAACAATTTTCAACATAGGCATAGGTCATGCAGAATTTACCTGCTCAACTAGATACCCACGGATCCAGTTGAGTATGGCAAGTTATAAAGAGGAGTTGGTCATGGGGTAAATTATTTATCCCTTATAACCTTCATTCATTTATTATGGCCATCTTTATTACTTCTTCTTTCAACTATTCAACAAATATCTCTTGAATACCTACAATATGCCAGGAATATTTCTGGACACTGAGAATACAGCAGTGAACAAAACACTGAACAAGATTATATTTTAATGAGAGAAGACACACATTAAAGAAATATATAAAAGATAGTAACAATAATTCATATTAGTATAACTAATACTTATTGAATGCTTACTGAGGCCAGATGCTGTTCTGAGTGTTTTGTGCTAACTCACAACAATTTATGAAGGAAGTACTATAATAATTCCTGTTTTATAGACGAGGAACTCAGGCACAGAAAGTTTTAAAAACTTGCCCAAAGTCATTAAGCAAGCCGTGGGAGACAAAGACTTAATTCTCAGCAGTTTGGATCTAGCATTTACCCTCTTAAGTCATCAGCATGCCCTACTATCAATAATAATAATAATAATAATAATAATAATAATAATAATAATAATAATAATAAACATGCCATGAAGAAAAATAAAACATAGTCAAGTGGGATAGATAGTAATAGAGAAAATGTGGCCGGGGAATTCTCTTTGATAAGATACCATTTGAGTGGAGACATGAAATAAAATAAAGGTACTGGCCATGGAGAGATAGAATGAAACAATTATAATTTGAGAAGATAACAAGTGCAAAATTTCTAATGAGAGGTTGTGTTTGGCATCATGACCATTTACCATAATATGATTTATTTCAACTTGATCTCAAACAAGTTACGTCCAACTTAACTGAAGGACGATCAGAACTTGTATCTGGCTTTAAAGGTGACTATGCACATGTGCTGTACAATAAAAGGCCAGTGTGGTTAGAGTACACCAACCTTTTCTTTAAAAAAGGAGGAGATAAATGAGGTCATCCTTTCAATAGCAAGGAGGGCTTATTAAATGGAGTGTCAAAAGTGGAGGTAGCAAGATGGAATCAGATCCTAAATATACTTGAAAAGGAAAACCAACAAGATTTTCTCATGGATTATATGTGGTATGGGTAAAGGAAGATTAAGGAGATGCCACAGTTTTAACCTGAGAATCAAGAAGCACGGATATTCTGAAATGGAGAAGACTACAAGAAAAACAGGTTTGGCTGTTCGCAGTGGTGAGCCTTCACATGTTTTATTTTAGAAATGTTTTATCTGAGATATTATTATACATTCAAGTGATAATGTCAAATAGGCAGCTCTATATATGAGTCTCAAGTTCAGCAAAGAGGTTTGGAGTGAAAATTCTTAGACTATAAATTCAGATGTTGTGAAATTCAAGATGGTGCTTCACTCCATGAACTGGATTAAACCACATGCGGAGTGAGTATAAAGGGAGAAGAAAGAGTTTCAAGCATTGAGCTTGTGATATTCCAGTGTTTTGGGGTTAGAAATAAGAAAATGAGAAGCCAGTGAAAATGTGGTATCCAGGATATTAGGCAAATAAAGTGTTTCAAGCAAAAAGGAGAGACCACTTGTGTCAACTGTTGCTAATAGATTGAATTACATGAAGACTGAGATACAACTATGGGATCTGGCACCTGGAGATGACTGATAACCTTGACAAAAGGAATTTAACTGACACATACTAGGAATGAATTCTTCTAAGTTGCTGTGACATGATACAATTTAGATATATGCTGAGAAGGTGTGACTTTCCAGGTAAGTGACGGTTGATGAGCAAAAAAAAAAAAAAAAAAAAAAAAACAGAATAGTAAATATCAAGACAGGTCCGTTGATGAGGAAGGAACAGTAAATAGAGTGGTTCTCAGCAGATTAACAGGAGATGGGACAAGGTAGCATGGTCAGAGAAGTTTATGTGGGTGGGCACAAAAGTGCTTTCTAAACTTTTTTGGTTCCTTAGAAAATGAGGGGGCTAAGGTGAAACCACTAACAACACATTTATGGAAACCATCAAATATCATAAGAGCCATTACCATCCAATGGAACCAGATCCATAGACCTCTCCCCACCACCAAACTTGCTACCTCATTTGCTCTTCCATCCCCCAATTAAGCTTTGATGAACAAAAAATGTGTCATATAGCATGATCACATTCAACAATTTTCCTTTTAAATAAACTGTGGGCCACAGTCTTCACCTGTGCTGATTGGGAAGTTACGGCATCCCTTTTAAGAGAGGATTAGAGAAAAAGCTACAGTTGAAAGCAGTGATTGGAAAAAAAAAATTCTATCCACTTTATGCCCAAATGTGTTGAGACGCCTAAGTAATTTGATGACACAATTAAATTTGTAATAAGATTCCTGGTAGTGAAAGTGCTATGGTGAAAAATATAGAATTAGAGAATAGTTGAGTTGAAGGAAATTATATATATATATTTTAAATTTTGTAGTCAGGAAAACCTCTGGGGAGAAGAACTTTGAGGAAAGACATTTGAACATGCAAACATCTGGGAAAGAGCCTGCCAGGTAAAAGGCAAAGGCACAGCATAAAAAAAGGCTGGCTGTTGGATGGCTAAAAATTTAAATTATATATTATTTGTTCTTGTGGTACAAGTTCTATATAGGTAATGCCTGTGTATTGACACTTTAATGTGGAAATGAGGATTCTTTGGTGAACACCTGGCATGTTGTAGATATTAATAAAGATCAATATAATTCTTGATATAAAAATTTAAAAATCACTGAATTTACTCAAAGCTTAATAGAGCTTACCACATTGATATCACTAGCACTAGCATTTGTAAAAAACTGCTAATTTTTGGAGAATAATAAGCAATTACACAGATATATTAATAATACTGGATATTAACAATTTTGTTTAAAATTATAGTAGAAAAACTATAAAAATCCGGCAAGAAAACTAGAAATACCTATCTGGACATCAGCCCTGGAAAATGATTTATAACTAAGTATTCAAAAGCAATTGCAATAAAAATAAAAATTGACAAGTATGATTTAATTAAACTAAAGCACTTCTGCACACCAAAAGAAACTATCAACAAAATAAACAGACAACATACAGAATGGGAGAAATGTTTGCAAACTATGCATCTGTCAAAGGTCTAATATTCAGAATACATAAGAAGCTTAAACACATCCATAAGAAAAAAACAAATAACCCCATTAAAAAGTGGGCAGAGGATATGAATAGACACTTCTCAAAATAAGACATATAAGCAGCCAACAAACTTGAAAAACTGCTCAACATCACTAACATCAGATAAATGCAAATCAAAAACACAATGAGATACCATCTCACACCAGTCAGAATGGTTATTATCCAGCAATCTCACTACTGGGTATATACTCAAAAGAAAATAAATTGTTCTGCCAAAAAGAAACATGCACTTGTATGTTTGTCTCAGCACTGTTCACAGTAGCAAAGACATGGAATCAACCCAATTGCCCATCTGTGGTCGACTGTATAAAGAAAATGTGGTACATATATACCATGGAATACTACACAGCAATAAAAAAGAATGAAATCATATCCTCTGCAGCAGCATGGATGCAAGTGAAGGCCATTATCCTAAATGAATTAATGCAGAAATGGGTACCACATGCTCTCACTTATAAGTAGGGGTTAAACATTGAGGACACATGAATATAAAGACAGGAACGACAGATACTGGAGACTCCTAGAGTATGGAAGGAGGGAGGCAAGGGTTGAAAAACTACCTATTGGGTACCAGACTACCCGGGTGATGAAACCAATCACACCCCAAACCGAAGCATCACACAATGTCACCGTGTAACAAACCTGCACATGTACCCCCTCAATCTAAAATTAAAGTTGAAATATTTAAAAAAATTAAAAAACAAAGTTACAGTTGGTTAACATTTTGTTCTTAATGTATTTAACAGCTTTATAATATCATGAATTATTTTTATAATATCAATTTCATGAAATATTTAGAAGTCATTAATATCACACTTTGGAAGAATACTGATATGGCTTGCAGGATGCAGGGTTGTCACAAACCTTCCATTTTTAAAAAAATGTAATATCTGCAAAGTGCAATAAAATCAGGCATGCCTGTATACAAATAAAAAGATACATTCCCAATTCCATTAGTCATTCATAAACAATTATGTAATTCTTTGATAAAACTAAGTACATTCAACAAATACAAGAGCTTGCTAATAGTAAACTCTGCAATTTTATTCTTCCTTACATTAAAGATTTGTACTGCTACACTTGTTTTCTCTTTAATTTTCTTAAATCTGACTTACAAAAAGTTATTGCCAATTTACAAACTAATTTTGCAAAGTCTATGCAGTCTTAATTGTAAATCAATCCTCTTATCTTAAAGGAAGTAAAAGCAGGTTGTTTTAACTCTTGGCTGTGCTCTTGGGAATGTAGAAACTAAAATCCTACCAAATCTTCCCTAAAGACATTTAAATTTGCTTTTATTTTTGGCCCCCATTTTGCCATTTCTAGTCTACATGATACATAATGCAACTATCAAAGTAAGTGCCTGTATTTCAGATAAGTTGTTTGTCTCATTGTAAAATGCATTTACAGGAATCAAAATTCAAGCTTAAAAACACAATATTAGAAATATATTTTAATTTTCAGAAAAGTAACAAAACTCATATACAAGCAACTTGTACACAGAAGCAATGTCTATAACAGAAAACTTAATGAGACTGAAGTCCTTCCTCTTTAAAGGCACATTGTTATATCAGAGGAAAGCATAAATAGCAGAAAATATCTTGTTTAACAACAAGTGTGCAAAAGGAAAAGGCAGAGGCCTTTAGGGCCATGTTAATTATCTCAGGGTCAGAGGCATTAAGAAGACTGTCTGGCAGTTACTAAGGCAGTCAGATGGCAGTGGCAACACGCAAGCATCCCCAAGGTCTTGCAGTTACAGCACTGTCATATTTCAAATGACAGGTAATACTTATGAACACACCGACACTCACCTCCTCAATTATAGTCAATGTCAAGGTTTTACAACTGGAGGACCTGCTAATTTCCAACATATATATTGCCTGACAAAAAGTACTTTATAAAAAACAAGTATTTAAAGCACCTATTGGATGATGCTAAAGAAGTCTTTGGAACACACACAGATAATGTCCTTTGAGCCATTACCTCTTGAGGAACAAAACATACATTTTCTTTGAGGATCATTTTTGTGGCATTTATGGCATAAGGAAACCTCAGAGGGGTTTAGTGTGTCTGAGTATTATTCTCCTTGCCTATAGTGACATTCTACCACAAGGCATTTTCATTTAGACTTACTTCATTTTTCAGTATAATCATGCCAAAGTACAAATTTAATACGCTTGCATAGGTGTAGTGTTATGTGGTCAAATTTAGTTTTTTCCCCTTTTAACTGGGATGCCATTTTCCATCTTTCAGTTTGTATATATATATTTGCAAACTGGCATGCTGTCTTTGCCAACACTTATCTTCCTTTTTGTTTTACTTGTAAGCCCTCTGATGGATCACAGAGAGTTATGCAGATAGCAATGTGTGTTTTTAGTAAACCTTGCATAGTGCAACCTTTGACAAGAAAGCAGTCACTCAGGTTCAGTAGGGTCCCCCATTTGTAAATTAAAATCACACATCTAGAGGATTACATTCAAATAGAAATTTCAGCTCTACCTGAATGAACGTAAGGGAAGCATTTGGGCACAAAAGAGATGTGAAAGAATGAGATAGAGCCATGGTCTAGTTCAGAAAGGCTGAAGTATAAAAACAAATTTTTCAGTTTGAATTAGTAGTTTTTCCACCATACATCTTTTGTTCTTCATGTAAAGTCCTCATCATGGGTTTGTGGACTATTGGTTGGCTTCACAAATTTGGGACAATTTGAAAGTGGATGCACATTTTGATTATATATATACATATAATTTCTATATATTATACATGTATGTATAATACATACAAATATACATACATAATTTTATGTATTATACATATATGCATAATACATACATATATACATATATGTAAATTATACATATATAACAAATATATTACAAATATATATGTATAATTTTTTAGGGAGAGACTGTACAATATTCATCTAATTATTAAAGAAATCTATAACACTACAGTTTACACCACTAAAATATACAACTTATGGGACTTTTTATTCCAAAACAAAGTTCATTTGAAGCGAAGTACAAAGAAACACTACGAAGTGAGACTCATTTAATTCTTAACTAAGATTTTTGTTTAATTTGCAAATAACAGAATTAAAAATTGATTTTTATTTTCCAGATTTTAGCTTCTGACAAAAAGTATTGAGAGGTGGAATAGTATTATATTCTTTTAGATCCTGAAATATATGTATATGTTTTTTTGATAATTTAGCTTATGAATTTCACACTATTTAGAAAATATTATCAACATTGATTTGGTAAATTTAAGAGACACTCTAACATTTAAATGTATAAAAAGTTTTAGATCATAGGGAAAATACTGAACTTCTGAGGTAAAAATAGTCACGAAAGTCTTAAATAATATTATCTTATTAATTCATTTTAAATGTCTGGAACTTTGGTTTGAATTGATACACATCACAAAATTACTTCTGGCCATGAGAAAAATTATGTAAAAATAACTTCTAAATTCAATTCTGCTAAGGACATATTAGGAATCTTAATCCTTATTTTGATCCCATGACAAATGTATAACAATTGTCCTTACACATATATTTAGAGGTTTTCATATTTTAAAGTGAGTGAAAATATAACAAAATGAGAAATTGTTAAATTGTAACTGTGTATCTGTTATTTTTGTTTTAAGTGTTTCTGCCATGTGGTGCACGTTTCAGAGAAACTTACTCCTCAAAGATGTTTTTAAAAGAATTTTAGTTTGTTGAAGCAGAAGGAATCAGCGACTCAAACACATAAAAAAATATATTAGGATCAACTAGCCTTGTTTACTTTTGACTGGCACAGGAAACCTTTTACTCCTGTTAAGTGATAGCTGCTCTACTTGCTGATGTGGAGCAGCTCACATCTGGATTGCAAAATTTCTGAAGGTTAATTTCAGCTTCAAGATAAAATGCCCTTACCTGTATTGACTTGCATTGCCTTTTCACACATGAATAATTTCAGAGATAGCTTTAGGTCAGTTCCATCGAGATACAAGATAAAGGGTTTAAAAACAAACAAATAGAAGCCATTTTTCTTTACCTAGATGTTCAGAATAAATGCCTGATCTGACCTGAAAACTTAAAAAGCAACCATTTGCCATTTCAAGGTATTGAATATGGGCCTAGGTCACTGCCAGAAATATAAAAATTCTAGGTAAGGGTAAGCAAGTTGCCCTCTACCAGTGTTTTTATCTGTGTCACAATCTTCTATTTTTTGACCTAGAAAATATACCACATTAAGGCTATGATAACTTTAAAGAGCATATATCTTCGTCTGATGAGATAGAGAAACTGTGAAATAAAAGAATTTGGGGAAGAGCTTATTGAATGCTTAAGTCATTCTAATTTGGAACTAAATGATATCACCATGGCTATTAGAGCTAATTTTGTCACTCAAATAATCTGGTCACATAGGTCTTTTTAATTGAACTTATTGTATTACATAATAAAAGCATACTGTTATGTACTATGGTACATAAATGATAATAAAATCATTGTTTTTTCTACAATGTTCTGATTTACATAACAGTTGTGAGAAGACGTGTTTGCAGGTGAAACCGGGATTCGGTGTTGTGTTTTATGCAGTATTTCTTCACTTATGCTGCTTCAGATCTGGGAGCATTTAAGAAGTTACTAGTGTGCAACTTCATTTTTCATTCATTGGCATTATTTCTACTTTTTACTGAATATATCTGCACCTTCTATGACATGAGACAATATATCTGAGATATGTATATGTTAAATATCTGATGAATTAAATATTTTATCTGATAGTTTTTCTCATTTCCTCTTACCTATGATTTCTAATAATATTTACTCACTTTAAATAAGGACAATGGTTTTGTATTTTCTCTTTAAGATATCATCCACCTAGCAGGTATCTCCTATTTCAGGTTAAGAATTAAATAAATTAAATATCTGATAAATTAAATATTAAATATTTATAAATTAAATATCTGAGACATTTAATATACATTAAATGAACAAATGAAGGTTATGTTTCTTAGAGGAGTGGTGTGTGTGTCGGTGCATACGTGTGTAGGGTAAAATGTTAATATGCTTTCCAAGGATAACACCTGAGCAAATAAAGACTCTACAACCCCAACCCCTCTGAATCATTCCATTCACCCTTAACTGAAACAGGTGACAGAGATAATGCCAAAGTATAGAAACTGTTATTGCTATTGTTGTATTGTTGCCACATACAGAGTATCCCAATAAGTTAGGGGCAGAGGGAAGACTGCAGGCCAAATTCAGCCTGCAGAAATGTTTCTTAGGTATGCTCGTGAGTTTTCAAAATAACCCATTTGAATCTCTTTAGATGTGCTCCCCAGTACAGTACAGTTGCCTTCAATCTTTAATGCCATATTCCTTACCTGGGCTGCCTTGCATCTGAAGGCATTGCAGTTTAGGATCTCTGCAGCACAGTCTTCTCCCCTTACTTTAAACCAGAGGTATTTTTTCATCTGTATCAGGAAGATATTGCTTCCCATTAGCTCACCTATTTGATTTTTTTTTTTTTTTTTTTTTTTTTTTTTTTTTTTTTTTTTTTTTTTTGAGACGGAGTTTTGCTCTTGTGGCCCAGACTGCTGAAGTGCAATGGCGTGATCTTGGCTCACTGCGACCTCGGCCTCCCGGGTTCAAGTAATTCTCCTGCCTCAGCCGCCCAAGTAGCTGGGATTACAGGCATGCGCCACCACGCATGGCTAATTTATTTTATTTTATTTCTTTTTCTTTTTCTTTTTGAGATGGAGTTTTCTCTTGTTGCCCAGGCTGGAGTGCAGTGGCGTGATCTTGGCTTACTGCAACCTTTGCCTCCCAGGTTCAAGTGATTCTCCTGCCTCAGCATCCCAAATAGCTGGGATTACAGGCACCTGCCACCATGCCCGGTAAATTTTTGTATTTTTAGTAGAGACGGGTTTCACCATGTCGGTCAGTCTGGTCTTGAACTCCTGACCTCAGGTGATCTGCCTGCCTTGGCCTCCCAAAGTGCTGGGATTACAGGTGTGAGCCACCGTGCCTAGTCTGAACTTTTTAGGTATATTTTCTGGCCTCCTGCTCACTTGTGGCAAAGTATTTGTTTTTTCCATCCTCAAACATTTCACTAGTCTTCAAAGTGCATGAGAGTAAACCAAAATATGCCTAGAGGTGTGTATTTTCTCATTAATATTGCCTGGAGCTTTATAAACCCATTAAATCTATAGAATTGAGCACTTCTTTAGTACAGAAGAATTTTCTTCTATTGTTAACTTAATAATTCATTTGTTAGAATGGCTTAACAGCCAGGTGCAGTGGCTTATGCCTGTAATTCCAGCATTTGGGAGGCCAGGGCAGGTGGATGGTTTGAGCCCAGGAGTTTGATACTAGCCTAGGCAACCTAGGGAGACCCCGTCTTTACAAAAATTGCAAAAATTGTCTGGGCATGGTGGTGTGCACCTACAGTCCTAGCTACTAGGGAGGTTGAGGTGGGAGAATCACTTGAGCCCGAGAGGTGGAGGTTGCAGTGAGCTAAGATCATGCCACTCCAGCCTGGGCGACAAAGTGAGACCCTGTCTCAAACAAACAAACAAATAAACAAAACCTGAAAAACAAGTATGGCTAAACACAGATGAAACCAAGATGGAGGGATGATGAATACAGATTTGTATTGTTATCCAGTCTTTTCGGATTCTATATTTTCCCCATTAAAATACTTCTAGTGTTTTATTAAAATATTTTTGGAAACTTATGTCCTCTATGTTCATGACACTTTCACTTATAAATTTGAAGGTGTTTCATGACAAAGTTTGGAAATAAATCATTAGCAGTTTGAAGGTACTTTCTTTGATAACAACAGCAGTTGCCAAATTTTGCACTTGAAATACTTATTTTATTTACTACACACAGTCACACTATATAGTACATGTTATTACATAACTTTCCTTGATAAGGAAATAGAATCAGATGGTTCATCTAACTTGATGAAGATCACATGGTTTAAAAAATGGTAGATCAAGGAATTGTACATGATTGATTTTAAAGTTGAGTCTGTCAACCACCCACTATTCTGTGTCATTATTTAATAGCTTTTTAGAAGGTAGTGCTGAGCAGTTTCACCCATCTCTGATAAAATATAAAATGCATACACATGAAAACTTTTTTTTTCATATGCCTGCTGCTCAACTGTAAACATTAAAACCCTCATCACACCTAGATTTTAGTTCACACATTCTATTATTCTCCACTAATGTTCCTCTAACACAATTTTTAAAAATAATCAGCAGATTATAGCTTGAATATCTAAGATCAAAAGCAATCATTACTACCAAAGTGAAAAAGTGAGAATTTGATTCAAATTCCATTTCTGATATGTAGAATTTTAGTTATCTTACTTAAATCATCTCAAAAGGTAACAAATGCTTTTAGACATCCTCATTTTCTCTCGCCTTTATATCTAATAAACATTTTATACATGAAACGTTATTTGTACGCCTGGTGTGGGTGGCGGTATCAGTCTCAGACTTATCTCCCTTATTGTTGTGTTATCACTTAGAAATTCAGCAACTCGATCAGATCAATAGATTCTCTAAAATGTACATGTTACTCTGACAAATGAAAGCTGCTACCCTCTGCTACAGTGCACTCAATCTTGTCAATTTCTCTTCAGCTTATAAAAAAGTAAAACTGAAAAAAAATAAGATAATTACTGCCCTTTTCACTCTGATATCCTGTTCTCCTATACTATTGAAGATCATGTCTTAGATTTATTTTAAAAATTTCTGTTTCACTATAATGCATACAATATTCTGAGAATAGTGAACATTTTTTACACATGCGCCATTTAGTTTTTCTCATTTCCTCTTACATAGATTTCTAACAACATTTACTCACTTTAAATAAGGACAATGGTTTTGCATTTTCTCTTTAAGATATCATCCACCTAGCAGGTATCTCCTATTTCAGGTTAAGATACACAAAACATCCACTTTGCCCTTTTTGCATTTCAGTAGTCCACTCACAGCTGCTGCTTAGTTATTGTCTCCATTTTTTCTTGCTGTTGTTGTTGCTACTTTTCAGTACCTGAGCTTCCATTGACTTCATACAAAGCACAAACAGATATTTATAATTATATGAATATTAATCATAGGGTACTTGGGCAGTTCAAATTTTAATATAGATCACTCACTTTAATGATATTAGTTTACATAATTACATAAATATAATATATAAAATAGTCATGTAGTTTATAAAAATTACGTATTTCCATTATTTATCTTTAACTTCATGAAATTATATATATATAGGAAAACTGATGTTATTATCCTTTTTTTAGGAGAAAAAAACTGAAGGATAGAAGGATATACCAATTAAAATAAATATGAACAAAAATGGTGGAAGCAAGTGATATCTGATATTAACGAATTTTTCCACTGCTATCCTATAGTCCCACAGAATCGTACAATCTCAAAACTCTGTTACCTTTACAAAGTAACCATTATATATCTAACATTTTATTACCAAGTCCTGTCAGTGAATTAGCTAAGTTATATTTAAAAGAAACAGAAAGGGATATGGAGCCCAAACAGACATCTCAGAAATCTGAGTTACGTTCCTCAGTAAAGTTGTAATGCCTGAAAGTGTCATACTCTGTACTCTGTCTATAGGAGATTGGTCTCTTGTTGAATCACATTCATTATTTTGCATTCTAGTATGAAGTGTTTCATTTTTATTACTGATATCAAGAAATACATTTGTTATAAAATTATTTTAGCAGACAATGAGTAGTATGTCATTCAGTGTCTCTGTATGGTAAGGTTTAAAGTATTTCTGGCGTTTTTTTCATAGCCCCTCAAAAACATGAGAAGTTGATAAGCTTTCCCCTTTTTGACAATAAAAATTCTATAGCCAATGGTGTTTCTTATTTTCTTCCAACTCAGATTAGTTTCTCAATTGAAAAAATAATATCAACTTTATGACAGACACATTTTCTTTCTCCCTTTTCCTACTAGACTATTATCTGTCTCATTGAATAAATGCTATTTACATGATAAGAAACAATGAGACATACATTTAAATATGAATAAATTACACGAAAATCAAGAAGTCCAATATGTTTAACATTTTAAAAATCTCTTACATACTATTTATCCCCAATGGATACATCTTTATGACTTGAGTGCTGATTTGGATACTTCTTAGAGTTGAGTGACTATATTTGTATTCTACATCTCCCTAGTGCCCAGAGTGGTATTTTGTTATTTATTTATTTAGACCTTGAAAATATTTTGACATGCAAAAGATCCTACTGGAAGACTTTCAGACGCAAATAATTACTTCAGTACAACTATCTTCTAATCAACCAACCAGAGAAAGAAAATTCCACAATATTCCTAACAGTCAAAGCGACCAACTCTGGGAAACTGGAGGTTATTAAAACAAACAAACTGCAGGGCTCTTCCAGAGCAGGGAGAGTATCACACTCATCTTTGGTATCCCCAGTGTCTGGTACAGTGTTAGACTTTAGGTAGACACTTCACAAATTTCAAGTGGATGGATGAATTAATCATTTAAGATGGTGCAGGTGGAATATGTGCTTTGAGCAGTCTTTCTCGAGTAAGAATTATTTCTATTGATCCATCAATATATTCCCAGTCAATCTCTCTCAGCCAAACCGTGCCTTTCAGAGTTGGCAGGCAAGGATTTGGCCAGGATTAGAACCAAAGGTAACTGGACCACAAATGGGATTAAATGATTGACCCTGGCCTTATTACCTGAGCTTTAACTGGGTGTAACCAGCCATGGCTATAGGGAGCAGCAAGGTTCATAATCTTTAATTGCACCATTCCCTCTAACTATCTAAATATTATGGACTTGGAAGAAAGGCCCACTTGAGAAGACATAAATGACATGACATATGCTACATTGTAGGTTTTTAATATGAGCCAAAATCAAAATCCATTTGTCAGGTAATTGTCCAATGTTTTATTCACAGAAATCAAGCAGACAATTGGAGTCTTTGAAATTTCTCTATTAGAACATATAGCCCCCAATCCAGTAATATCCCATAATAGTTACAAACTATTTATTTGTACCCTGTGTATTAGTCCATTTTGTATTAGTCCATCATTCACTACTGTAACTACCTGGGGCTGGATAATTTATAAAGAAAAGAGGTTTATTTGGGTCACCATTCTTCAGGCTATACAAGAAGCATGGCACCAGTATCTGCTTCTGGTGAGGGTTTCAGGAAGCTTTCAGTTATAGTGCAAGGTGAAGGAGAGTAGGTATGTCACGTGGCAGGAGAAGGAGCAAGAGAGAAGGAGGAGGTACCAAGCTCTATTTAACAATCAGATCTCATCCGTACTAATAGAGTGAAAATTCACTCATTACCATGAGGAAGACAATAAGCCATTCATTAGTAACTCCCAATCCCATGACCTAAACACCTCCCACCAGGCCTACTTTCAATACTGAAGATCACATTTCAACAGGAGATTTGAAGGGGACAAATATCCAAACTACATCACCAGGCCCTGCTTCCAACACTGAAGATCACATTGCAACATGGGATTTGAAGGGGACAAATATCTAAACTATATCACCCTATAATATCCAAGTTCTCCAAATGCAGTACTTAACAACTTTACACTTATGGACTTTACTGCATTTAATCTATCAATTAGAAAACAATGCTTAAGTATCTGTACATGCAAAAATATAAAAACACTCCCCTCATCTCACCCCTATTAAAGAGCAATACAACAAGCAAAAATGTATAAAAGACAGGTTTGCAGATAAGAAGGGCTGGGCTGTGGAGATTGCAAATGAGGGTAAGATTGTGTGGAAAAGACTTGGCAGTTTGACTTGTGCACAAGCTCAATATGAAACACTTGAGGGGCAAGAGGGTGAGGCCATTGCATTTTGTACACACCTTTATTAGTGCACTCAAATTGATTTGTGATTTTTCATACCATGGGTGTGTTGCCCTTCATACCCTGTAAGCTATCTGAAGACCTGATTTGTATCTTTTTTACCTTTGTATCCCAGAGGGAGCATATAACTAGGCATTGCATTGGTTTATAAAATATTTTTTTACTCAAATATTTATTGACCATGTATACTTTGTATAGTATTATACAGGTACTAGAAACACAGTGCCTAACAGAAAAGGCATGGTCCTAGCTCTTACTGAATTTAAAGTCCTGTTTATGAAGGAACAAATGGACAAAGAAATAAATGGACAAATTGGGTATATTCAGTGAAGAGCAATTAGACCTTCAACTAAGGAGAGGAGAAATTCACAACTTTATCCCCTTTTGATAGTAACTTTCTTTCAATTTCAGGGAATTCTGATATACCATCCTCCCACCAATAATCACAAAAATGCAGAAAAGTTTGTCTTCTGCTATCCTGTTTATTGCTATAGCCAAGAAGATTTTGTCATGTTTTGTGTTCTGTAGTCAGCATTCTGAAAATGACAGTCTCTCCTCCTCAGAAGATGACATGCATTATAATATTGAATATGCTATTGCAAACCAAGCTTCCCAGAGGTGCTAATAACTTTGCTGGAGACAGGCAGCCCTGGCAGGGAGTCCAGAGGCAGAGGAATTCTGGAAAGGAATGTGAGAGACAGACAGGGAAGAGAAACCAGGGCCCAGTATAATAAATTGTAGTCGCAAGTAGTTTGGCTATTCACCCCAAAGGTATTGAAGAACCTTTGCTGACTTCTGAACCGGTATGTGGCAGAATCAAAGTGATATTTTGAGATCATAGCCCAGTAGTTAGACATAGTCTATATCGTTATTGAAAAAAAGCTGAAAACAAGTAAGGCCAGTTAGGATGATACTACAATAGATCAGTCATAAATTATTAAGTTCCCAAATAATGATGGTGCCAGTGATACCAGAAATATAACTGAAGCTTCCAGCCTGATGAAGGGGAGAATGGTGGTGCCACAAACAGCATCAGGTTCGTAAGGAAAAGGAACACACTTAGAATTAGGAGAGAATAAGAGAATCTAGACAATGATATATTTTCAAATGCAATTCACTGCAGTTAGGTGGAGACTCATGATTAAAGCTTTGAAGAAACATCAGTTTGAAACACAGATGTGAACTGTAAGTGTTCTTTTCATCTTAAGAAAATTCCTGACAAATCACATCATTAATAGTAACTTCAGTGCCCTTTGCTAACCGGTGAACAATTGAGAAGCAACTTCTGGTTTCCCTTGAAATCATCAAGAACCAAGACCTACCAATCTTTCGAGTATTATTTTCATAACTTTGGGAATCTGGCAGGATTAATGTCTGGCTCAATGGCAGAAAGAAGTCCCTGAATACTAAATGCTGTGCATGCCCCCAACAGAATCTGTGGATTTCCAACATTCATTCATTCATTTTCTCATCTTTGTTAGTTGTGTGCTTATTATGTGTAACATACTGTGATGGGTTATGGTCAAAAAATGGGAGAGATCTAGTCTCTGTTGTCATAAAGATCACACATTATTTCTGGAATGAAGAACAAACTCCTTCTTCCCAATAGCATACGCTTGAAGCTTCTACCTGCGGATATCTCAGGCTGATGCTGAAGAATTTTATTAGGTATGTAAATTTTGGCTGCAACTAAATAATATGCAAAAGAAAAACACATTTACAAATATATTGAGTGATATTTGATACTGCATAATATACTGCAAGCTTAGTATTAGGGCGACCAGACTAATGTCATTCTTAAGTAGGTTGTAGTTATGCTCAGCAACTGCTTAACGACATTTCACAGGGGAAAAGGAAGGAGGAAAGAAGCTGAAAATGGTCAATGAAGTGAAATTAGATCACTGGTAAACTCATAACTTAGGCTTGTACCATTTGGTCAGTTTTCTAATGGCCATAACTTAATGATTCAATTAGTTTCCTGGGAGCAAGGATAAGTAGATGTTCAATGTTCTGTATCATATTACTGATTAGAATCTGCCAAAGCCATGTCTAGCTGAAGCTTATGAGCAATGAAAACAAAATTACTTTATATATGTTATAGTTCTGCTATGAATAGACAGATGAATACACAGCTGTTGACAATAAAAATAAATAATTAAAACAAAATTAGAATGTAGAGTTATTTTCTTAAAGATTAATTTCTTAGTTGATTATAATTTGTGTAATAATTTATTCAAGGCATTGAAGGGCTTACCAGGTATAGGCAGACACTGTGCTGAGCATGGTAGATGAAATAAGTATGAACTTTGGGGCTGTTTTACTTGAGCACCTTCAAGAAGAAATGTGACCCAGAAACAGCAGCACAGTCCACATAACTTATGTAAAAATTGTTTTAGAAGTATGAATCACAAAATAAATGCCAGTCAGCTCAGCAGGAGTAGTATAATATTATGCCTACAGTAATCATCGGTAATGATTAAGGGCATAGTGGTATAATAATTAAAGATAATTAAAGTATGATATTTCACAAAATGAGGAAAGTAGGAGGTGGTCTCTTTCAAGAAGATAAAATGGCAAAAAAAAAGTTAAACACTTCAGCATGAACACTTGCCAAAAGAAAGTAAGCTTCCGTGAAGATTCTAAAGTTTTAGTGGTCAGCCTTTATGCTGTTTTTTTTTTGTTTTGTTTTTTGTTTTTTTATATCACAGTAAAGCTACCTTTACCAATACATATAAAACACTGGTTATGTTATTTGGAATGGAGGCACTATGTAAACTTAGCATGCACTTTTGCCGGTGTTGTGGCTCTTCAGTGTGAAGAATCCGATTTTTATTTACATGGAAGGCCACACAGCAATGTGATACTTGTCACTTTTCATAAGTTGAATGCCATTTTAGCTGTGTAGTGTAAATATACCCCAGCTGATAAAGTATTTTTGTAATCATTGCGGTAGATGTGTACATGGTGAGCTGGGGGAAACTAGAATGAAGCTTGCTTAACTCCTCATTTTCAGTTGGTCATCAACCAATAAGTATTTCACATCGGTTTACAAACAGCCTGTTATATTTACTATATCTGAAAACCAAATGAACATTATTCTGACATTTATAAACATTTCCAGTATAAATAAAAAATTAATAACTCAAATTTATGGACATATATAATAATATAATTTTTAGGCCATCTCTTATTGCTTTCTCTATTTTGCTGAATGAAAAAGTGGCCTGGCACCTGTTAATTTGACTGCTTCCAGAGATGTCTGCAAGAGCCGACTAAAATCTCAAATATACAGGACTTTATGAAAGACATGACCAATTCACCTTGTGTACGTATTTGGTGGATGTTTTACATACTAATTTTGACATTGGTATAAGAGCCGTGAACATGGAAGAGCCATCCCCGTACATCTTTACTGCAAATGAAAATACTGCTACTAAAAGACAAGCTTTAGTCACTCTTTAGAATGATTGATATTTTGAATATAAACATGGAGACCTCTTATCCAAAATGTGGCATGACTGTGCAGGATGCTGATATCATTTTTGACAGGTTTTATGTGACCCTAAACCAGTGAAGGATAGTGTTGCAGGACCACCTTTCATATGCTTACCACTCTGATTTCCTGAAGTAATGAACTTCAGGGGCTCTGCTCAGTAGCAAAAGCCATGATACTTAAAAAATGCACATGTGTCTCAAAAGTTGCCCACAGAAGACAGAAGGGACTGGCCAATGCCCTAATCTGATTTTTTCTTTATTCTGAAGAAGGGAATACTGTAGAAAACTGCTTCAGTGCTCCAAAAAAATAATATTCAGAAATATTATTTAATGATAATTGAACATTATCCAAGGTGGGGAAACAAAGATCATTAAAAGAGAAAATTATTCTGGGAAGAGACTGGCATATTTCTATTTTTAGTCTGAGTCTTCATGCAGGGCTTTGAAATCATTTCATTTTTTTGGGAAATCAGATTACCAATCACATAAAAATAGGCCTGCTGACTCCTGAGAACTTTGGAGGATCAACTAGGACATGTTGACAATATAATAAGGGTCGAGGAGGAAGGATTCTTATGTACAGAATTGCATGACCTTCTCCCTGTTTATGCTGACATCTAAGCAGTGCCAGAATTGGCTGGACAGATTCAAATCCCTGGTCTGCCACTTAGTGAGCAACCTTGAGCAAATAACCTCCATCCACCTTGAAGGATGGTTGTGAAGATTAGCAACAGAATATATAAAGTATTCAGTTTGATGCTTACAACGTAACAAGAACTTAGAAAACAGTGTCTGGATATTTTATTTAGTTTAATCCCACTAGGGCACAAATCTGTATATAAGATATATGGTATAAGTTATGTATCTATGAAAAGCAATGTGAGAAAAAAAGAAAAAAGAAAAGCAACCTGAGCAAATTATTTTAAGTCATCCAATTAAATTATTATTTCTACCAAACCCATTCTATGGGTAAGTAGTTGTGTTGCATTGTCAACTAAAATACTCTAAGCAAGTAGCTGATTAATTGGTACAACAATGCAGGTAGATAGAAGAAATGAGATGTAGTGTTTGATAAAGCATTAGTGTGACTATAGTAAACAACAATCTACTGTATATTTCAAAATAGCTAGTAGAGAATAATTTGAATGTTCCCAACATAAAGAAAATGTTTACAGTCATACATATCCTGATCACCCTGAATTGATTATTACACATTATATGAATTTATCAAAACATCACCATGTATCCTGAAAGTAGGTGTATTTATTATGTATCAATAAAAGATAAAAAGAAAAGAAAATATTCTAAGGAAGAAACATAATTCCATTATGATTCCTATGACCATTCATACAAAAGTAGTTATTTTCCTTTTCTGGGAGATCAAATGTGGCATTTAATTATTAAAAATGTATGGTTTAATAATACTAAAAATTCTACTTCTCTAATAAGATTTCTTTAATTTGCATATATGTATATATACAAATTAAATATATATATTTTAATAAAGCACATTTCAGAAAGACCAAAGAAACCTCAGAGATAAGCACTTTTATCAATACCTCAGTGATAATCCCTTTAGCAGGGGTTAATCTTACCATATATACTCATACAAAAAACTGGAATCTTCTGGTGTGTATTGTTTTATAATCAATATTTTTTCATTGAGCAATGTATTCTAAGCATCTTTTCTTGTCAATAGATATGCTACTGCTGTACTATTGTAATGAGTCACATAGTATTCTATTATATGGATACACTACATTTTATTACAAAAATTGCTATTGTTAGATATATAATTTATGAGATAGTACTAAATCAAACTTACATATAGTAAGAACTCTATATATTTAGTAAATGAAATAATGAGTGGAAAATAGTATAATTTGGTCTTTTTATTTATTAAAATATATAATACATGGTATAATAATTTGCTTTAACTTAATTGAGAAATACTAAAGGAGTTTCAGATGAATATTATACTACTCAGAATATCAATGTTTCCCCTCTGTAAAATGTAGATGAGTTCCTGGAAATGAGGGATTCATAAGGCAAATAAAAGGTCCCTCCCTCAAAAACAATAGAAAAATAATTAGAGGACTGATTATCAAGTATTTATGTCAACAAACTAACAACTTAGTTAAATACATGATTTCTCATATGTATAATGTTACAATGATATTTTGACATGATGTTTTAAAACACTTTGACCCTCATAAATTACTTATTTTTATAAATTTTGACACCAAAATATTTTACAAAATAATTTTATTGCAATAACATGAACAAGCTTTTCTTCAAAATAAGTTATTCTGTTTAATTTACTATACTATTTACTAGTATATTAAATACTATACTATTTACTATTAAATTACTATACTATGTAATAGTAAAACTATTTTAGTATGCTACCAAAAGTTAGAGAATTTAGATCTAAGTTGACTTTTAACTGCTGCTGTGAAACTAAATGACATATTTTCAATTTCCTTCTTCTGTTTTCTGAAACACATCATATTTAATATGATTTCAATAAGACAGGAAAAGGCAAAGGCATTCCTTAGTGCTTGAACTGTGATGAACGGATACCAGCACAAGTACTTCCTAAAATTAAGTATCTTTATGCTTTATCAGGTCTCAGGCAAGAGGATGAAAAAAGTCAGTCCTAAAGCGTGACATGAGAGTGACCAAACAGCGACTGCTTAATGCACTTCTCTAATGGCAGAACAGGCTTTTCCCTAATGTTCAAGTACTTTTATCTTGAATGGGCTTCTCCTGTTCTTTCAAGAGCTTTTCAAAAATGCATGCACACATATACATTGATTAATTGAAAAATATGGAAAAATGCCTCCAAATGTTGTTGTCATGGTTTCCTTTCACATAGCAAACAGTAGAGCTAAACGTGATACTGAAGTGTTAAGTTCACCAAATGGTGTGTTTTTAAGCCTTGTCTCAAATTATAATATTACAATTTTTAAATTCAGTTTTCTTTTTGCCATGTTATGACCTTTATATGTCTATACTTCCATGAAAGGATGCACAGTTGTTTTGTTTGTAATCCCACAAATATTAGCTGAATTGACATGTTTTTAATTGAAAAAATCGAATACACACTTAACTAATGTTAAATGAATAAAGACCTACAAATTAGTCTTTCAAATTTGAAAGTAGCATTCCTAAGCTATATGTGAAAAGCAAGAGATCCAGTACCCTTATGAAAGAAAAGAGAGAAAGAGGGAATAAAAAAAGGAATGGAGGATGGATGAAGGGAGGAAAGGAGAAGGAAAAGAGAGAGAGAAACAGAATATGCAATATGAATTTTACACTTCTATTATTGTAAGTGTTACAGATTTAAAATCTAATTAGATAGTGTTTGGGATGCAGAAATAATTTTGTAGTTCTGTAAAATACAAGTAACTTTGTAACATTTGCAATAAATGGAATAGAAGGAGTTTCAGGTGAATATTATATTCTGGTATATTATAACTTACCCACATTTAATTATAGCATCCAAATCCTTTTAAAACGGTATGTGTCATTCACTCATGTCCAAATGGTTTGCATCAATCATTCATTTGTTCTACCTATATTTTATGACGAACTTTTGTTCTGGGTACTGGGGATACATTATGGAACAAAACAGTCAAAAAGCTTTTGAGCTAAAAGAGGCTAATTTCTAGCAGTCACACAATATGAAGCAGTAAAATGTATTTTATTTAACATCAAATTATGTTAAAAATGAGTAAGATTAGGCAGTAAGGATTGTGTTTAGGGATGGGGGTGGAGGTGGGTATTGTAGCTTTCAACATAGTTGCCAGGGAAGGAAGCAAGGATATGAGAGAGTAACCCATACAGATACCTAACAGAATGCATAACTGGTAGAAGTGACATCATGGGCAAAGACCTGGAGGTGACGGCATACCTGTCCTGTGTGAGGAGCAGTAGGAAGAAGAATCACAGAAAATAAGGTTGGGAAGATAAAATGGACACCTGCCATTACATGTTTGTGTGTATGTTTGTAATCATGTACAGCCCTAGTGGCTACTGTAAAAGTTAAATGACTTGCTTAATAGCACCCCTGGCAAATGACAGAGGTCAGATTTTAACCTGGATGTCAGTTTCTGATCCAGTTTTTTTAGAGTGTGACCCTATGGCTGATGCAACACATGCACCTTAAATATCATAAGATCAAGGTTTAAATGCTGCTATGCCTCAGGTTGTGACAAATTATTACTATAAGATTGGTTCTGAGGACTAATCAAAACTTAAGGAGTGAAAATCAGCACATGTGAGAGGAAGGAATTTAAGAAAACTAGCCTTGGTCCCAAACAGCTAGGGTCTTACGAGACCAGGAGAGTTGTATATAAAGAAGGGCCACTTCTGGGTGGACTGGAAAGTCAGACAACATTCAGGGGTGTGGTTCAAATTCTTGAAGAATTTTCTCAAATGGAACATTTAATCAAGACAGCTATCATCAGAATTCGGCAATTTATTAATTCATTTATCAAACAAATTTGTGGGCTGGTGCAGTGGTTCATGCCTATAATCCCAGCCCTTTGGGAGGCTGAGGAGGACAAATCACGTGAGGCCAGGAGTCCAAGATCAGCCTGGACAACATGGCAAAATCTTGTCTCTACTAAAAATACAAAAATTAGCTGGGTATGGTGGCGCATCCCTGTAATCCCAGCTACTTGAGAGTCTGAGGCACAAGAATCACTTGAACCCAGGAGGTGGAGGTTGCAATAAGCCGAGATCACACCACTGGACTCCAGCCTGGACAACAGAGCAAGACCCTGTCTCAAAAAAAAAAAATATATATATATATATACACACACACACACACACACACACATCTAGGCTATATTGGACAAAAGTAATATAAAATGTATACATCTGTTTCTACACGTACAAAGTGGTTTTGTTTCTGAAATGTTGGAGATTATACAAATATGTTTAAATCAAAGTCTATTTTCTTATATTTAACAGGAAGAACATTTTTAGAATAGAGGTTGGCAAACTTTCCTGTAAAGTGCTGGGTACTTATGCTTTGAGGCTTTGCAAGGCAACTGTTCCCTGTCACAACTACTCAGTTTCCGTTGTAGTGTGAAAGCAGCCATGGACAATACTAAACGCATAGGCATGGCTGTGTTCCAACAAATTTTACTTACAAAAACAAGTGATGGACCAGATTTGGCCTGAGGGTTGTAATTTTTCAACATTATTCTAGAAGGATAAAAAGATAATGTCCATAAGACAAATAATAAATAAAAAACAAAAAAGTTATTTTACCAAAGATAGTAACTATATAAAATGACAATTCAGGAGTAAACATTTTCATTTCTCAATTAACTCATGGGCCAGGAACAGTGGCTCACGCCTGTAATCCCAGCACTTTGGAAGGCCGAGGTAGGTGGATCACCTGAAGTTAGGAGTTCGAGACCAGCCTGGCTAACATGGTGAAACCCCATCTCCACTAAAAATTTAAAAAAGTAGCCAGGTGTGGTGGCATGTGCCTGTAATCCCAGCTTCTTGGGAGGCTGAGGCAGGAGAATCCCTTGAACCCAGGAGGTGGAGGTTGCAGTGAGCCGAGATTGGGCCATTGCACTCCAACTTGGGCAACAAGAGTAAGGCTCCATCTCAAATAAATAAATAAGTAAATAAATAAAATAACTCACAATGCCTCAAAGAATCTTAGCTTACAATACTGTCTACATTCTCTCAATTGTCTCCCGTATAGGGAAATTTGCTTGGACAAACTCAGCATGCCCAAACTTAACACATTCATCAATTTTGCTGACATTGCCATACATTCTTTTTTCTGTGCTTTTTCTAAAGATTAGGTTTTTACAATGAAACCTAATCTTTGAAAACCTTCTTATTGACTATAATTGTGATACCTTCTAATTGACTATAATTGTGATAGCTTTTTACAGTTTTTTCATGCTTTAACATGTTTTCCAATTACAATACTAATTTTATTAAAATAACAATCCTTAATAATCCCACCCTGATTCACAAAAGAGTCTTAGGATATCCAGATAGTCTGCTGGGAGAAAACTGGAGGGAACTTAACTTAGTAATACACTTGAAATGGCTTGAGATTAGGGTCTCTTGGCACATATCATACCTTGGGGCCTCTGCTGTCCTCATGTATTAGTTGGAACGTTCTTGTCTACAACTACCATCAAGCCAACTCAGACCTCATAAAGCAAAAGCGAAAACTTTTAGAAGGATACTGAGGTGTTTCAATGAACAATCAAGCTGAGCTATAGGCCAGAATGGAATAAGACTTCAGACTCAACTGGAGCTACAAACTTAAACACCATCGTTTCTCCAACTCTCTTCTCTGCTTACCTGAATATTGGCTTTACTATTCTCTTTTGCTTATATCACATTTGTCTGTAGACAATAGAAAATAAATTTGTTGAGACTGAATTTTTACATGGAAAGTGGTCCAGTGACCAACAAGCTGGGTCAATAATTGTACATTAGATTAGAATTTCAAGCTTCAAAACTTGGAATAATCAGAATTAGCCTCTCTCTCTCTCTTTCTGTCTTTCTCCCCCCCCCCCCCCGCCCCACCTCCCTCTCTCCCTCCCTCTCTGTGGCTGAATCTGTAACATCATGTTAGAAGCCCTTCTGTGGGCCCCTCAATCATGGCCAAGAGAATAGGGTTATGTACAAATATGGCTGCCCCAAATTATGGATCAATGAGGAAAAAAGTCAGTTTCTGGAAGAATGAGAGGTGAGTTATACAGTAAATCATAAAACAGTGCAAATCCCAAGAGCCAAGACATTTTGGTAGAAGTCAAAATCTGGTAATTCTGATAGGAGTACCTGTATTTATTTTTTAAAGATGGTAATCTCTTTATTACTTTATACCAAACATTGTAATCTAATCGTCCATAATTTTTAAAGTGTTGATCATGTCGATTATATGTGAGAAACAAGTAAAAAATGCAGAGTCTAGTAGAATCTTATAGCTATGAATTGTCTGAGAACTATGAACTATCCTGTACAGACTATATTCTTGCTTTGTGACACTAGACTATACAAGTGGACAAGGTCCTGCTAAGGCTAGAATAGACAGTTCAGATAAAGGATGCCAATGGAAGTGCAAAATCATTTCACTAAAAGACATAGGCAAGAGGATCTCATCAGCAAAATTATTTCACATTTCTCTTTCAGTTGGCCCAAAACTGTTTGAAGAGTGATGGTGAATCCATGACTTCAAACAAACAAACAAACAAAAAACCATTGTGTTTCTCCATTTTTATCCTGTGAGATAAACTTTCCTTAAGTTCAGTGAGAAAATAGAACCACTTAACAAAGCTATATTAAGATAATTTTGCTGCCAAAACAAACATTTGGAAACAGTAACACAGAAGCAAGATGGTGATGCCAGAACCTGTTATGAGAACAGACTAGAGATGCCAAATGAAGGTCAAGTGCTTTAAGGCTCTTAGAAAGTGATGTTCTCTCAGCAAAACATTCCCCAGTGTACACTTATCCCTTCGGAAGATGTGGTATAATTGGCTTTGAGTAAATAAAAATAAAGCTAATCCTTTTAGTCCATATGGCTGTTAATTAATTTCTACTTGATTTGGACTGTAGATAGTCAAAAAGATCATTCCTTCACTCCCTTAGTTTATCTAAGGGAATGAAGATTAAAAGCAACGTTATTGGCCAGGTTAAAACTGCTTGTTATATAATATTAGATTATAATAATATTTTGTATGGAGTTAATCAAGATCCACCCTACAATTATAAACACACCAGTTCGAATCACTCCTCTTTGTCATTGGGAGTGATATTAAATTCCAGTCAATTAAACATGTTCATCCTTGTGTGATTAAACTCAAACATAGTCAAGAAACATCATAGCAAGCAAGTCAGTTACTTAGGCATGATTTTGTCAACATTTATTTGTTTCATTTCTTCCTATTACATAATATTACAAAAATATATTATTTTGATAAAAACCAATAAGTAAACTTAGCATAAATGTAAAAATCAAGAAATGCTGCTTATGTTGTAAACAGACCTAGATTTTGCATTTAAAATATTAGCTAATAAATATTGCTATTGAATTTTTGGCATCCATGAATTAAATAACTAAGAAAGTGTTTTGTGACTATCCAGTGAGCGTCCAATGTCTTCATCCTTCCGAAGCAAGGAAACTTAATCAAAATAATATAAACCCATGTTACTAAGCAACAGTCTAGAGGTAAATAAGAGTTAATTGATATTTTCATATATAGTCTGCAGATATCATTTTAACTTCTTCCAAAGACAGCAGAGTATACTCTCTTCTATAGAAAGATCAAAATAGTTACTTGGGTAATAATACATAATTTGTCAAATCAGCATATACTCTTACTGCTCAATGATTATATCACCTGGTCCCTGTTTTTACTTCTTTGGATTAGAAAACATGGCTTTCATTTACAGTGGTGTGTTAACTATATTAACATTTTAATATGTATATAATGATTGTATGTGGCATTTCATCCTTTGGGCAATAGTCTCACAAAAATTAAGTATTAAATTTACTATATACAGATAAACACTAATGAAAATTGTTTCCTTCCCTGTCCTTACTCTACCCTCTAGGACAGTAGTTCTCAGATTAACATGGACCAGCAGCATTAGCATCACCTGAGAATATGTTAGAAATGCAAATTCTTACACCCTATCCCAATCTGAAACAGAAATTTGGGAGTGAGGCCCAACAAGCCATATTTTAATAAGCTATCTATGTGGTTCTGAAACAGCCAAAGCTTAAAACTACTGCTCTAGAAAGATAAAATTTATGATTAGCAACTGGTCATCATCAGATTGATTTTACATATTAGATGAATATGATTGAAATGTTACATTTAGATTTGTCTTTTCTCACAAAAGACTTATTTTTAAGGAATAAAATGAACATATAGCATTTATTTAAAACAACAACAACAACAACCTTTCCTTTGCATCTTACTGAACTTACTCAGTTTGCTCACTGTATGGAATAAAATTTTCTGGCATCTCTTTATAAAAAATGATGGCTGGACCAAACATGGAACTGCAAGGAATCCTGGAAGGTTGATTAGCTCCAAACCCTAGCCTAGATTGGGACTTGCCTTACCCTATAACCTTATAGGGTATATTACCCTATACCCTAGAACATAAAGGTCAAGTTCCTCAAAATGTAACACAAAGCTACCACCATTATAAGATCTGGTTTTGCCTGGGTCAGTGGTAAATTGGGAGCTTATGTGATTCTCTTTACTTAGTGTAAGAAACTTCTGCCTGAATTACTGGTCCCACAGTTGGCCTGGGGCCAGGCCTGGGGCCAGAAATCTGAGGACTCATTACAGTAGTCCCTCCTTATCCTCCATTTCATTTCCCACAGTTTTAGTTAAGGGCGGTAGAACACAGTCCAGAAATATTAAATGGAAAACTCCAGAAATTAATTTGTAAATTTTATTTGTTTTTTAGAAACAGGGTCTCACTCTGCCACAGGCTGAGATGCAGTGGCCTGATCATAGCTCACTGCAGTCTCAAACTCCTGTGCTCAAGAAATCCTGCCTTAGCCTCCTGAGTAGCCAGGATGAAAGATGTGCACGACCATGGCAGGCTTATTTATTTTTCAAATTTTTTGTAGAGAAGTGTTCTCACTATGTTGGCTAGGCTGGTCTCAAACTCCTGGCCTTAATTGATCCTCTCACATCAGCTTCCCAAAAAGCTGGGATTATAGTCATGAGAGACTGCACCCAGGGCAACCATTTGTAAATTTTAAATTGTGTGTTCTTCTGAATAGTGTAATAAAATCTCAAGTCATCCTGCCCCATCCTACCCGGGAGATGAATCATCCCTTTGCCCAGTGTATCTACATTGTATATGCTACCCCCTCGCTAGTCACTAAGAAGCCCTCTCAGTTATCGGATTGATGGTGGCTGTGGTGCAGTGCTTGTGTTCACTTAATCTTTATTTAAATTAACAATGGACCCAAAGCCTAAGAGTACTGATGATGGCATATTGTTATAATTATTCTATTTTATTATAGTACTGTTGTTAATCTCTTACTGTGTCTAATTTATAAATTAAACTTTTCATAGTATAAATTAAACCTTTTCGTAGGTATGCACCTATAAGAAAAAACAGTATATATTTGGGTTCCATCCTATCCGAGGTTTCAGGCATCCACTGGGGTCTTGGCATGTATCCCACAAGGATGAGGAGGACATATGCTACTTCTCAAGTTTAGCCAATAATCTGAAACTCTTTGGGAAATGTTTTCTAAAATGAAGCTTCTCAAATTTCATCCCAGACAGACTAAATCTATAGCCCCAGGGGCCTTCTTTCTGATGGTTAGCCGGAAACCATTTTTAGACACCACAAAAAATGAACTAGGATATTCACCAGAAATCTCTTTATCTTCCCAACTCTACTCCCGTGACTGAAGATAACCCGTGTGGTTGTTCTTCCTTCAGATTTTTCTACTTAAGTCAGCCTCACATATTCTCCTACAGCCTATTGGTAAATCTGTTTTCAACACAACTTCTACCATTTCTCCCAGCTATTCTGGCTTACAAAAGCCTACTTACTTCTAAAGTCTCCATCAGATACTTGTTAACTTGTAAGTTAACACAAAATTTACTAGCAATATAATAGGTTACATACACATCACTTCTTTTTCGGGCCTTTACAGTAGCATTTTTTTAATCGTATAAAAGAAATTAATTAGGCATGTGTAATGCTTGGGAAAAGGAAGAGGCATCACAGAATGTTTAATTTGCATTCATAGATTATTTACTTACCTTTAGAATCTAGTTTTCTATTAAGATAATAAGCTATGTATAAGGTTAATTCTGCAATTATTGTGATTAAATTGAAACAGGAATTTTACAATGACAAAATTAACAGTGTCAAAAATCAAAGACTTATAAAGGAACTTGCATACTCCTCCTTACAGAGCTATATACATATAAGAATGCATAAGTCTTATGCTCACAACATCCAAAAAGAAAAGGCTTAATAAAAGTATGTCCAAATATGTTTTGGGTTTTATTGAATGTAAAATATAATAATACTTTGACAACGGGACTTTTCAATATTTCAGAAACTACATCCCATCTTTCAGTGAAAATATCTGTTCAATTGATTTAGGGGTAACTGTTAAAAACCTCAAGGGTCCTATACACCTAGCAGAAAGACAAATTTGTTTTTTTTTTTTTTTTTTTTTTGGCTTTCCTTCTACCTTGAACTACCAATCACAAGAAACTATGTTGTATAAGAAAAAAAAAAAAAAGAAAAAAAGAAAAAAAAATCCTTGCACCAGCTATAACTGCATTTAGAAGTAGGTTTAAAGAGCTTGAAAATGTTCTGGGGTAAACAATATTCTGCATAACTTTGACAAAAGACACATAAGTAACTTCAGATAATGTTCCAATCAAATGAATCATTCGAAGAGTATTTACTGCACATCTGTTATTTGTACAGTTCTGGGTTTGGTAAGACATATAAAATACAATCGCTGCATTAAGGAAACTAAAGTATATAGAAACAAGAATTACCTACAAAGAACAAAGGGAATAACAAAAGAACACTCCACCTCCACAATAAGGCATCTGAGGTTGTGAGAATGGTGAAAGTGCCAGGCGACAGAGAAGAAAATTATCAGAATGACTGGAGTCCTCTTGGAAA
Source organism: Piliocolobus tephrosceles (assembly GCF_002776525.5). Taxonomy (NCBI): domain Eukaryota; kingdom Metazoa; phylum Chordata; class Mammalia; order Primates; family Cercopithecidae; genus Piliocolobus; species Piliocolobus tephrosceles. The sequence goes on from NC_045435.1 coordinate 112,019,316, forward strand.
GCTTCATAGTGATGGGGGGATTTTAGATGGGCCTTGGAAAGCTTCAAGGCCTCCAACAGGCCTAGTCAAAGGAAAAGGCATTCCAGATGGGAACCATAAGGAAGAGGTGATAATGATTAGGAGCCTGGCAAGTTTGAAGCACAGATTTCATTTCAGTGCAATAGGAGGTATTTAAGGCTGTTACCCTGCACATCTTAACCACAGTAAATATTTCAAAGTATATTGGAAACGTAGTTTACTGCTTTTAGCCAAATGCTGTTGCAACATCTTACAAATTAACTTAGGAGCATGATTTTTAAACATTCTGAAGATGGCTGATAGCGGCAATATTACTTCCAAATAAGCCCAAAGTCTGCATTAAAGCCAAAGCAAAAAAGTGACTTTTTGATCTCTTAAATCTAAAATCAAAGTATGTACACCCCAAATAATTTATTTATAACTTCTTTAAAAATCTTTTCCAAATTGCTATAATTGTCTCGGATGTTTAATCAATAGATGCAGTGAAAGTATCAACTCAACCTTCAGAGTCACATTTCATAATATAGGAGTGTTTTGGAAGAGAAAGGGTTTCTCTTCCTCTCTTCTATGCCCCTTATACTTTGCATTGGTACAGACTATAGACCTTACAATATTTTGTTGTTTATTTATTCCTTTAACAAATATTTACTGAGCACCTAGTGTGTTTCGGGGACTTAAAACACAACAGGGAACCAGACAAATGTGATCCCTTTGCACAAGGAGGTTCAATATTGAGAGGAAGGTAGATTGAAAGTAAAAATAAAGATAGGTTATTATAAAGTGTGGTCAATGGTATGAAAGAAACCAGCATAGGGGTGAAATACAGTCAACACTTAGTGAGGTGCTGTTTGCACTAGACCTGAATTGCTGTCATTTATATTCCTGGCTTGACCACTTTCTAGCTTATTTGACCTTGAAGAAGTTATTAACCTTTATCTGCTCAGCTGCTTCACTTGAAAATTGGGGATAATAATAGTATCTACCCCATAGGATTTTTCTGAATATTAAATGATTTAAAATGTAAATTACTTAGAACAATGCTGGGCATATAGTGAAAACATACAAATAACAACTGACAGTATAATTTTTATAACCTTTTCATTACACTCAAGCAATACTTTAGCAAGAGGAAGCACCTATTCCAAATACATTTCATTTTACTCATTTTCTTTTTTTCAGGTGTCACAGAGGAGGAATTTTGAAACAGTAATTTACAACTGTCACAATTGTATATACAGATTGAGTATCTCTTATCTGAAGTGCTTGGGACCAAAAAAGTTTTGGATTTTGGATTTTTTTTTTTTTTTTGATTTTGGAATATTTGCATATACACAATAGAGACAGATGGGATCCAAGTCTAAACAAGAAATGCATCTATGTTTCACGTATATCTTATACATATAACCTGAAGGTCATGATATGCAATATTTTAAATAATTTTATGCATGAAACAAAATTATTATACATTGAACCATCAGAAATCAAAAGTGTCACTATCTGAGCCACTCATGTGGACAACTTGTGATTGTTTGGCATTACCATCATTCATGATTCTGAATTCATATGCTACCGATAAACAATTATTTTCTTATACTCCCTCACACATAAAAATATGACATACCATTAATACCAAGAAAAATAATGTGTTTGAGGTAACTAGCACAGTAGCATCCCCACAATACCTGAATTAGTTGTTAAACAAATACTATAAAAGAAAAAAATAGCTTTTCAGTCTCCACCTATGATAATAGTCTCACTCTGTCACCCAGGCTGGAGTGTAGAGGCATGAACATGGCTCACTGTGACCTCGACCTCCTGAGCTCAAGCTCCCATGTGGCTGGGACCGCACGCATATATCACCACACCCAGCTATTTATTTATTTATTTATATACTTACTTATTTTTAATAGGGATAGCATCTCACTTTGTTTCCTAGGCTGGTCTCAAACTCCTGGGTTCAAGTGATCCTCCTGCCTTGGCCTCCCAGTGCTGGGATTACAGCCATTAGCTGCCATTCCTGGCTAATGCTATGTTTTGATTAAAAGGTTACCATACACTCTATATGTTTTTTAGGTGAGAAGAAACATGAGAAGCAGGTGAGGGTCCTGGAAGTGGGTCTACTAGGGACGAGTAAGCATCCTGCTGGATGGCTGTTTCAAATGTTTCCTCCAGAGTCATCTGCCTCATTGATGTTTTTTGTCTTCAGAGTCTCTTTTAGACTTTATGAGGTGACAGATGGTTTGTTCTGTTGTGAATGCACACTGCTCTAGTCCTTCAGCAAGCCCATTACACATTTTCACCATGTTGTGTACAGGCACTTCTTCTGTAGTGTTAACAATGTCATTTTCGTAGTCACTATTATCATGATAACTTTGATTCAGAACCATTTCACTACTGATTGGTGAATGAACAACTGCAGCCTAATTGCTTCTTCCATATCTATTTCTTCCAGCTTACTGAAGGACTTTGAAGGTATATTTTTTCATACGTAACGAGATCAGACACCACTTTTTTTCTTATTTATCTTATGGAATGCCTCAGAGTCACCACCTTGCTCATCCTTACCGCTGAGCATAGTCGTAGGCCAGAGGTTGTACATGGCATGTATTATACAACTGCATCTTTAGTCACTGTTTCTGAATGTTGGCAATTTTCCACATAACATTTTTCATGCTAAATGCCTTTTGAAAACCTCTCACACCTATGCCTCTGTTTATTGCTGCTAGCATGCTGCTTAAGAAAGTGCTTTTATATTAAATATTTACTTTTTTGTTGTTTTTTTTGTAGAGACATAGTCTCACCACACAGCTCAGGCAGGTCTCGAACTCCAGGCCTCCAGTGATTCTCTTGCCTCAGCCTCCTGATGCACAGGGATTACATGTGTGAACCACAGTGCCCAGCCTATATGTACTCGTACTGCCCTCAATATACCCTGGACACATGGTTGAATTAATGAAGTCACATTTGGAGGAAAGTACATGGCATAAACAATTTTTAATGAGAATTTCAGCTGGAGACTGAGCAGAAAAGTGTCAAGAGATAAAAAAAAAAAAAAAAGTCTTGCAGATATCATCCAGTACAGCTTCTCTACAGTGAGCACTGGCCACTAATACAGATGTTTGTGAAACTAATCAGAAAAGATGTCCCTTGTAATCTTTGCCTTTTTGTGAGCATAGCAGTAGACTCATAAAACATTCACTCCATGAAAAGAGTGAGGATGCAAGGTTTTGCCTATCACGCAAGTTTATACTTATGCATGCCTGCTGCATTAGCACATCCCAGCACTGTTATTCTGTCCTTGGCATCCTTAATTTTGGTAGGGAACTGTTTCATCAGCTGTAGTTTGTGTCTTTCCATGGCAATAATATCAAAACAGCGATGTTTCTTTAGCACTATAGACAAGTTCTTGCATCACATTTTCATCAGTGATGACCCTGGCAAACTTGTCAATGAATTTCTCTGCTGCTTTATGATCAGCAGATTCTTTATTAAAACAAATCTTTAAATATTTAATGCTGTGTCTTTTCTTAAATTTCTGCAACCAGCCTGTTGAATATTCACAGTTCCCTTCAATTTTCAGCTCATTGTGAGAGATATTTGCTTGTTTCATGACCAGCATACCATTAAGTGGCATGTGTTCACTACAACGGTGATGGATTTGCTCTTTCAATACACAAGAGAGATCTTCATTTTTAGCTTTAAGGAGTGTTCTTCTATTTTTCATTAACCTTATCTTCATCACTTTCATTATAGAACTTCAACAGCTCATCCTTCTGCTTTTTAGGTCATATATAGTGGTCATTCAAACAATATAATCTTCTATAAGATGTTTCTCGCTTGCACCACCACTGTCCAGTTTCTGACTTTCTGTGCTATATATGAAATAAATGCTTCTTCTTTTCCTTGTCACTGTTGCCTATAGGGGCACCTGCAGGTCTTTGTGACATTTTGAACAATATCTTTACACACAGAGCAGCGAATAAGCAAAAATGACAACAACAACAAAAAATTACCTAGACAGTGGGTAACGAGCAATGCACATAGGTCTTGGTTCCACATGGGGCATCATAGGAAACCTGCCCTTAGTGCATCTGGCCTGCACACATGCCATCTTATTACCTATTTTGGGCATGATTGCATAAGGAAATTTAAGTGTGCACAGAAAAGATACATTGTAGCTGAAGGAGATTGGAAGAGTCTATTTTTTTCATAGCAACTCACTGAAGAAACTGTGCTGTAGGCATGTGTTTTGACTGTAACATAATACATGAGGGCAGGTGTGTAATTTTCCACTTGTGGAATCACCTTGGCACTCAAAAAGTTTCGGATTTTGGGTTTTCAGCTTAGGATGCTCAACCTGTACTATATTCTGATGAACAAGTTTGAATACAGTTGAAAATAAATTACTGAGTATCTGATTTTTTTTCACGTGGAATAATTTTCTTTTGCAGAATAATAGGCACAGAAATGAACACCCGAGACTGAGCTTACATAATGGAGTTCAATAAATTTCCAGGGGATTACGAAAAATAAGGAATGAACAGATAAGTAAACGTTCAAGAAAAGAGTTATCTGGACTCCCAGAAGAATGAAATAACTCAGATTGGCAAAAGGAGTTATTCAGCTTTATCTCCATATTAGGAAAGCACGTTTAAACCAAGAAAAACATGCCCAAATGAAGATTACTGTACACCAATCAGTAGTGGAACAGAATAGAGCTCTTTAAACATGAATGTGTGAATCACCTGGGAAATTATATTAAAATGCAGATTCTGATTCATGCGATCTGGAGTGAGCCCCAAGATTGGGCAAGGATACTTTTCTACTCAAAATGTAAACAGATGAGCAGCATTAGCATTACCTAAGAGTTTGTCAGAAAGACAGATTCTCAAGCTCCATCTAGACCTAGTGAATCAGAGTCTGAATCAGGATTTTGCTCACAAGATCTGCAAGTAATTCTTATGAACATTCACATGTGAAAACCACTGGAATCAAGGAGCTGGGGGGCTACTGACATAGTGACCAAATTGTCCTGGTTGGCCTGGAACCTTCCTCATTTTAGCACTGAAAGTCTCCTGTCTGGGAAAGCCCTCACTTCCAAACAAACCAGGACAGGTTAATTGGCCACCCTAGCTACTGATCCCACAAATGAGACTGGAGTTTTCTGCGCATGCTGCAGTGTTTTAAAGATCATTTCTGTGATATAGTACAATTAACATATTGCTTCTTGTCTTCTGCCAGCTGTGCAGTCTTCAACAAACCACTTGCCCTCTCTAAGGTCAACTTTCTATACATGTAAAATGAAAATAATATTTACCTCTCATGGTCGTTTTAAAGATTAAGTGAGTTATAATACACTTGAGCATGCTCTGCACACAAAAATGTTTTTAAATGAGAGCTATTATTATTGATGCACAGTTCTTATAAAGTAAGTGACTGAAATCTGATTTTAGTACTTTAAACATGACTACTTAAGATTATGGATTCCAGCTTCAAATCAGCATAGGAAAGAAAAAAGAATGAGATGAAAACAGAGAGTAGGAAAGAAAGAATAAAGTATGTGTGATGGAAAGGGTAAATGGGATAAAGGTCCAGTCCTAGTAGCAGGCACCAATTATTTGGTTGCCATACACTGTAGGTTAGTATGGATTCACTGTGCTAATTCTTCTATTTATCATGCATGGCTGCTCTTGAACCACAATGAAAGAGGTGAGTACTTGTGACAGAAATTGTATGGCCAACAAAGTTGAAAACATTTACTATCTGGCCCTTTACAGAAAAGGTTGCCAACCCCTGCTCTATGGAATATTAGCAAAGCTTCAAAAAAGAATCATATGGTATATTCAGGCTGAGCACCGACTTGCATATACTTCTATTGCAGTACCACACTGTATTGACATTATGCAATTATTGATCGGTCTTTCTTTGATGAACTGAATGCTCCTCAAGGACAAGAATCACGTCTTATTTATCTTTTTGTCTCCAGAGCCTAACAAAGAACCTGGTTCATAAAAGGTGGTCAATAAATGAATGCTAAATTGAACTGAGCTACAAGCTGAAGTTTGTTTACATTTTAGATTTAAGGCAGATCAGTGAACTGGAGAAGTAATTTACATTTCTTTTAATAGACACTAGATCCTTCTGATTTCTTAGTTAAAAGCTAATTTACTATTATTATTTTTTTTCAAATATACCTATTTGGCACACCAATAAAAGGTAATTAAGTCTACAACTAGAAGTTCTCCATTTGGAGTGAGAAAGTATTTTTGTATCTGCCTGCAAAGTCTAATAAAGCCCACAAAGCAAAACTTTTATATATATGTTCATCTGTATGTTTATAAATATATATAAAGTCTAATAATTTTAATATTGAAAAATGTCTGTGTCCAAAGTTTGAACAGTCTCAGTTAACATTACATATGCACTTTCAGTAGTTAATTAGCCAATGCTACTGCAACTACTTACCAGGTAAAATTCAGGACTTCCAATTGTATTTAGCATTCCACAAACAAATCTTACCCTCAATTAAATTCTTTGCTATTTTGATAAAGGTATCATACTGTTTTAATATCAGAGAATAATGTGGACAGTGGCACTAATTAAGGGTTTAGCCTGTGAATAACTGATGCATTTATGAAAAGCACTGTAAGAGATACGCTTTCTTTAGTAAATTGGAGTACACAAAATCTAATACAGTTCAAATAAATCTAATAAATGTCAAGGCCAATGCCAAGATTTCTTAAGAAAAGCATGCACATTATAGAAAGACAATTCTAAAAATAAATATTTATAGATGAAACTAAAAAATATTCACCTTTTAAACATACAATTTTCCCCCTACTAGCTGCTGTCATTAGTCTGCTTTTAAATGTTAAAAAGTAAACTTAATTTTGGAAAACTTTTATAATGCGTGACCAATGGACTGGGGAAAAATATTTTACATTTATGTTAAATTCCTAGATACAATATAGAGCAGATGCATTATTAACAATGTTATTTTGTTCCATTTCTAAATAAAGAAATATTAACAGTGCCCCCTAAATACTGGAAAACCAGTAATAAATGTATCAGTAACAATTGTGTTTACATTTTTATTTTTAAAATTTTAATTGCATGTTTTAGTCTTTCGCAGTCATCATAACGTCTTTATATTTCTCAGGCAGGACAATGCTACAGATATGAGATTTTCTGATAAAATTTCAATATTTTAAAGGTTGATAAATAGTTTTAATTCTTCTAATAGATGATTATTCTTCACTACTGCTAACAGAAGCAGATACAATTTAATGATACTACTATAAACTGGGTTTTAGCCATGACCTACATATGCAAATAGATTAAAATAGAGGTTTTGCTTGGAATGGAGCAAATCATTCTTAAAAATATAGATTTGTGCTGTCAGAAATGGGAAAAATTTTGGCCTAAGATGAGTTTCCTATGTGCTGAAACAATGGCTCACTTTTAGGTACTGTAAAAGAATCTGACTCAACATGCAGATTACTTCCAGGATTCATGTGAAAATTTGAAAGTGGAAAATATGCAATGGTTGTATGGATTTGAACATTAATTTAAAATATATCAAGGGTTTGATTAAGGTTCTACTGACCTGCCCTAAAATTTAGTGATGGAGGGCAATGAACTGCAGGTCAGAAAACCTAAATTAAGCTTCAGGATTTATTTTACGTCAGTCTATCTACTGCAGACCCTTGAGGGAGTCTTTTCTCTTCTTGAACTTGAGTTTAAGAAGTGTTTGGCCCAGAAGACAAATAAAATCTAAAATAATGTGTTCTCTGAAATTTGACGTTTACAATAAAACCAATATCTGTATGTGTTTGGTGCGATGGGAATATGAGTTTCCAGTGACTAGGTCACAATGTTTGGCTGCCTCAGATTCCCCAATGGTAAAATGAGATTATACTAGGACATCCTTGTAGATTGTTGTGAGGATCAAATGAACTCATATATAATGCACAAAGCATGATGCCTAACATAGAGGTAGTGCTAAATAAATGTTAGCTATTATTATTATAGGAAATAAATTAAGTAATTTGCAATATCCAGATACCCATTCACTTTTGTAGAAGATTAGAAATAACAATAAAAGAAGTGTCAGGATAATCTCATTCTCATTGACTAGAACTTTAATGATGTAACAGTAAAAAACATGAAGGAAATGTTAATCTAAGGAAACATGATTAAATAAACTGTCCCTGTTGTCACCAAACTTCACCATCTTTTTTTTTTACTCTTTTATTTCTTCTTTGGCTTATATTTATATCACCCTCATGTTATTGTTGTTGTTTGCTGGTTTTCGTTTTTTTGAGACAGAGTTTCACTCTTTCACCCAGGCTGGAGTAAAGTGGAGCAATCTCAGCTTACTACAACCTCTGCTTCCCCGGGTTCAAGCGATTCTCCTGCCTCAGCCTCCTGAGTAACTGGGATTATAGGTGCCTACCACCACACCTGGCTAATTTTTGTATTTCTAGTAGAGACAGAGTTTCACCATGTTGGCCAGGCTGGTCTTGAACTCCTGATCTCAGGTGATCCACCCGCCCTGGCCTCCGAAAATGCTAGGATTCCAGGCATAAGCCACCGTGTCCATCCCCTCTCTTGTCTTTTAACCTTCTTCACAATTTAGCATTTTCTCTTTTTGCTGTTTTAATATCCATTTGTCTTCTTCTTTAAGGATTTGCAGTCTTTATCTGTCTGCCATTAATGCTTGAGGGCACAAATCGAAACAATAAATAAAAAAACACCTTGGAATGAACTCTTTTAATAATGAAGGTTCATAATCAAAAAGTCAAAAAAAAAAAATCAATAGATGTTGGCATGGATGTAATGAAAGGGAACACTTTTACACTGCTGATGGGAATGTAAATTAGCACCACTGATGGAAACCAGTATAGAGATTTCTTAAAGAACTAAAAGTAGAACTACCAATCCAGCAATCCCACTACTAGATATCTATCCAAATGAATAGAAGTCATTATATGAAAAAGACACATGCACACACATGTTTATGGCTGCACAATTCTCAATTGCAAAGCTATGAAACCAATCTAAGTGTCCATGGACCAACGAGTAGATTATATATATATCACACACACACACACACCCCTTGGAATACTACTCAGCCATAAAAAGGAGCAAACTGTCTTTTTCAGCAACTTGGATGGAGCTGGAGGCCATTATTCTAAGCAACTCAGGAATGGAAAGCCAAATATTGTATGTTCTCACTTATAAGTGGAAGCTAAGCCATGAGGACACAAAGGCATAAAAATAACATAATAAAATTTGGGGACTTGCAGGGAAAGGTTGGGAGGGTGTTGAGGGATAAAGACTACATATTGGGTACAGTGTGCACTTATTGGGTGACTGGTGCACTAAAATCTCAGAAGTTACCACAAAAGAACTTAACCATGTAACCAAAAACCACTTGAGCCCCCAAAACGGTTGAAATAAAAGAAAATTAACAAGGTTCTGCTGGTTTTCAATAAGGTGGGTATTTGGTAGGAATACAACTCAAGAAGTAGGAGCAGCAGTGCTCAAGTAGGCAACTCTGAAAGCATTCAATGTGACCTGACCTTAATTCAGTCCTTTTTTTTTTTTTTGAGACAGAGGACGGAGTCTCGCTTTGTGGCCCAGACTGGAGTGCAGCGGCTTGATCTTGGCTCACTGCAAGCTCCGCCTCCCGGGTTCACGCCATTCTCCCGCCTCAGCCTCCCAAATAGCTGGAATTACATGTGCTCGCCACTGCACCCGGCTAATTTTTCTATTTTTAGTAGAGACGGGTTTCCACCTTGTTAGCCAGGATGGTCTCGATCTTCTGACCTCATGATCTGCTCGCCTCAGCCTCCCAAAGTGCTGGGATTACAGGTGTGAGCACCAAGCCGGGTCAATTCAGTACATTTTTAGAAAAATGTGGAACTATAGGTAAATTGAATTAGTAGATTAAAAAAAGATTTGTCATGTTGTATTTGTATACAACTTAAGTCTGTTGGCAAATCCTAGTTTAATCTATAACATCTAGCTTTCTTAAAATTCAGTAGATTTTAACTTGAAGAAAATTGCTTGCTATGTACTCTGGTGTGAGAAACAACTCCATTATCTGTGTTCCTCTTCGTTCCCAATTTTCCTGACTCTCCTTATCCTTAGACACAGAGTAAGTGAAACTGTCTCCAGTTCAATATTTTTTATACATTACTAATAATCATATGTTACTATCTCTTGTCTGGATTACTTACCCAATCCAGAGGGAGTGTGTTATTCGTTCTTGAAACAAATCACTGAATTTCTATAATTTCATTGTCTTTTTTTTTTTTTTTTTTTGTGGTAATAGCATAAAAGCAATTCAAAGGTTAAGGTTTAAGGCATAGATTTAAGAAATTCCAATTGATATCTAACCTTGATAAATGCAAGATGTTCTGGTAGAAAATTCTATAATATATTTTTATCTCATTATTTAAAAGCAACTTTGAAAGCACTATGAACAATTCCATTACTCATTACCTGTAGTATTCTGAGAAGTATAATTGAGGTCAGAAAATTATGTGATGAAAATATGGGGTCTGAAAAACCTGCAATTCATCAACACAAAAGAACAGAAAAGCAAACCCAAACAACTTTCCCCAAGTGAATGATGTGCTTGTTCAATAGGAGAAATGGTTGGCAGAAGTTTTCCTGTTTATAGAGAAAAAGGCTGAATTCTTTAAAGTGATCAGCTTGATTTTTGTGCTACAAGTTTTAATTTTTTTAAACTAATGAAACAAATAAATGGGTTTATGACATTAAGGAAATTATTTCCATTACAGCATTGGAGAAAGAAATAATAATCTACCTGATGCCTTTAGTTTTTGACCAACTGGTGTAGCTGTGTAGATTAGTCTACATTGTGTAAATTACTTGAAAGTTTCTGGGAAGTACCAATTAAAAAACAAATTTTATGGTCTCAGGTATCAGGTTTTCTCATCTTTTTTTGCCATTAGTTTTCTATTGTTTTTATTTTATATCTTTTGCCTTTTTACTGTCTCTAAATGGCCAGAATAAATAAATGGGATTAACATGGGGTAAACATGGCCTTCTAAACCCTGAAGCACTAATAGGCACAGAATCACCATTCACAATGATCTTTCCATTTCCATGGGGTTACTACAAAAATAACTTTTATATAGTGCTTACCATTGACAAGGGATGACTGTTACAAAGAAATTATGAAGAGAGCAGTTGACCAACTTAAGCAGATAATAAAACAAATATGTTATAAACAAGATAAATTGTAAATCTAATTCTTTGAAAAATATATTAAAAATAATATATACCTCTAAATTTAAAATTTGAAAATTTCTAAATTGAAATATACTAAGATTAGTGAAATCACAGATTTTCTTCTTTATAGAAGAAATTCTAGTTAACTGGTCTCTATTACCACTCATTTTTACTATACCCTTACATATTGCTCAGTGGTCATTTGAATTTTATTATACTGTTTTGTTGACCCCTAAAAACTAAAAGAGTTTAATTTGTAGAATGGACAAGACATACAATGCTAATAAAATTCAGAAATTTAAGTGGTGGGAAAATGTGATAAATGTGTATGAGGTAATTATTCAAAAAAATAATCATTACTGCTGACTAAAAATCAGTTATATATTTGGATTTCTGGTTGCTATATTTAAAGTGTTAAGAATGTTTAAAGATTTGAAATGCCATGGAGACATGAATAGTAAGTGAACCTTGGCTTCTGGTTTCGCGCCCAGGACATTTTTTCCCTCTTTCTTGGAAAACCCTCACACCCCTCTGCCACCCTTTATTAATCCCTCCATGATTGGAATCAAGTCTTCACAAACATCAAGCCAATACTATTTTCAGTTATAATGACACCCAGATAACAGACTGGATACTGACCTGCTATTTTAGCCACTTTCTGTTTCACATTGTATTGAGTTGAACAGTGTCACCTTCCCCCAGCACACCTGGAAATTCATGTCTATCCAGAAGCTGTGAATGTGACTGGATTTGGAAATAGGGTCTTTGCAGATGTAAGCAAGTGAAGATGAGATTGTATTGTGGTAGGGTGGGCCCTTGATCTAAAATGATTGATGCCCTATAAGAAGAGAGAAATTGAGACACAGGCACACAGAGAGAATAGAAATGTGATGATGCATCCCAGAGACTGAAGTGTTCCAAGGAATGCCACAGATTGCACGTAATGCTGGAAGTTAAGAGAAAGGCATGGAAGTCTTCCCTAGAGTCTTCAAAGAGCATGGACCCGTGAACACCTTGATTTCAGACTTCTATCCTGAAGGAGTGTGATAGAATCAATTCCTGTGTTTTAAGCCACTTAGTTTGTGGTACTGTGTTTTCATAGTCCTGGGAAGCTGTTTTACTTATTATTTTTTTTAATTCCTCATCTTTCTAACTCGTAATCATAATGGCTTACGTGTTTTCTATATCCTAATAATTACCTATACAGACAAACATTTTTAGCAGAAATGTTTTTTCCACACAGGCCACTTGAGCCACCTCCCCTAAGAAGCTTCCTGTCATCTCCATGACTTGGGCAATTCCCCTGTCTTAGTTTCTCATAACATGTAAACCTTCCTTTGATAATGTTTATTTTAATTACAATTTTATACTTGTTATCTATTTGGGTAAAGAATATCTCACACGCTTGAAGAGAGACTCCATGAGTACCAGGTATTCAATCTGGTTTTGCTCACCTCTGTGCTCCCAGCATCGAACACTCTTTCTGACTCATAATGAGGGGGAACATGGTGAAGGAATGAATGAATATTATGTTTCTATGTTTCCAATTATAAATCCTCATTTTCCCCCTTTGAATCCTTATAACTCTTTCTCTGAACTTCTCTTAATTTACTTATCGTTTCCTTTCTGCAGCTCTTACTATTCCACTTCACAGGAATTCTTACCAAGAAAGGTGAGGGAGCATTTATCTTTTCAAAAATAAGTTTGTTTGAACTACACCCTCAATGACCCCAGATATTGATTTTTCTGTAGGTAGGGAACACAGACGTTTTTATTATGTGAAGCTCCTCCAGATTCTTGATATGCTCTATTCTTATCTCCCTCTCTGGTAGAGAGGACTAAAAGAAAGCAGAAGACAAGGTATCAAGCCCCAGAGCTCCAACACTTTCTAGTCAACAAAATAAGATGGAATGGTTCACTTATTGCTTCTCTACATTTCCATCCAAAAAAAAAGCACTGTTATTCACACGGTTCTGTGTTTAAAAATATATTTCTCTGTAATGTGATACTTAGATGCACGGATGACTAGATTTGATATATTTAACTGTCATTCCAAAATTGACTAATAGTATATACAATCCGTACATTTCATTCAGTTTTTAAATAGCAAATTATCACAAATTTCCATACTCTAATATCATTTTATTCTAAGAAAAGACAATTTTGAAAAAGTTGATTATTATTTTAGGGTCATTAGAAAATTAATGAAGGTATTTATAAAGTCAAGGAATAATCTGAAAGAAATGAAACAAAAGTGATAAAATCAGGTCTCTGAAATAAATTCTATTTCTGCTAAAATAACTGTAAAAATATGTTGAGTTAGCATGAATGGAAATGTGGTAAATAAAAATGCACAAAAACAACATCTTACCTAATAATAGATATTATCTATACCCTCACAGAAGAATATTACCTTGTGAGTTTAAAATATTTACTGGACTTGCAAACAGACAAGAAAATGTTCCTGAGAGATTCATTGTTAGTAAACTCAAGAAATTACATTGCTTCAAATCAACAATGATCTTATCACAACTGATTCTCACTTTTCTCCCAGAGCTCACTCTACAATAACAGAAAATTCAGTCTTCAACTGTGTGTAGGTAAAACTCAATGAGTTTAAAGGTGGTTCTCAGAGTACTAAATATAGAAACAATAAAATCCTAAATCCTGATTGTTCTTAATTTGGACCATATTCATTGCAACATCTCAGAGTCACCTGCGTATTTTATTAAACCTTCAGCTACGTTATAATGGGACACTAGATATCAAAAGTAATTGCTCTAATGGCTCACTACTAGGAAGCTATGTCATTTAAATCATGGAGTTATTGCTTAGCAGAATAAAACAGTAAACTATGATTCATTTTATAATTTGTATTTATTAATGTCAATTTCAATATTAATTGCTTTTGAATGATCCAGATCTCCTCTGAAAACTCCTATGAATTTTCAAACAGTCAAGATCAGAAGATTGTATTCATACAAACATTACCTTTCCTAAAAGTTTTATTCAGTCGTGTGCTAACACATATAATAATGTTAACACATGCAACTTTAGATGAATATTAATGTTTTCAAACATAATACTAACTAATAGTAAAGATCATTATATGCACATTCTCTCAAGGCTTGTGTTCCATATTCTGTTCCATATTCTCAAGGACAGCTTTTATCACTTCCATCTCCATATAGAAGCATATTTTAATTACTTATTCTCTTCTGGCTTCTTTCTCCTTTATCTATCTTCTAGCTTTTTGTTGTTCTGTACATAGGGTGATGAGTTTCAGAATAAGATGCAGGACACATCTGATTGTACTTGAATGGTAGCTAATGTTGTTATATAAAATTTAAATAAAACATATGTCAAATGAAAAAAAATTAAATGCCTCTAAAGAATATGATTTTATAAATCATTTATGTAACATTTTCATAATTTTGACATATCAAGATATTACCTGGATTATTATTTTACATATTTTTAAAGAATCTATAGTAATAGTTAAACATTTATTTTAAAAGGAATTTTCTATCATTACAGAAAATGAAAAATCAGTAGGTAACTCCCAAGAAAACAAAGAAAATGCCTCTAAAGAATATTAAAAGACAAATGAATTTTAAATCTCTACTACTAGAATGTAAGCTCCATGAAAGCAAGGAAAATTGGCTCTTTTATTTACTGCTCTACAACAGCAATAACACTAGTGCCTGGCATACAGCTGTACTCAATAATAATTTACCGAATGAATGAAGACTAAATATACAGGAATGTAAATTGAAAATATTCATCATTTTTGTGCTTCTTTGTGCCACAAAGCTAAATATCAAGGTTTTTTTTTTTTTTTTTTTTTTTTTTTTTCCCAAATAGTTTCTGTTCATTACAAGGAAAAGAAACGTTGTGTAAAATATTATAGAAAGTGGTATTTATGTATAATGCATATTTTTATGTAAATGCTTGTATTTTTATTCACGGCAATATATGAATTTCTGACAGTGAACAGGATTCTGTAATGGCTCTAACAAAGCAATTTGAAAGTTGACAAAGCTCTAGGGGAGTGCCTTTCACCTCTGACTGCAAATCGATTCACTTCCAGAGAGATCAACAACACCGATACCTCGGTCCCATGTACCCCAGACCAATCCAATCAAATTTACTGGAAATAGAGCCAGCCATCAGTATTGTTTTTAAAAGCTCCCCAACTGATTCAAATGTGCAGACAGTGTTGAGAGCCACTAATCTAGGACAGCAATGAAAATATATTTGTATATGCAGAATATTATACCTATATCTATCTCGAGCTTTAGATATTTTTCCTATGTACGACCCAGCTTTTTTTGGTTTTACCGACTTTTGAAAAATTCCTCCCTGCTTTCCATATATACACTTTTTAAAGAGCTATGCTTATTTAAAACCACCTTCAAAAAATCAATCCCTCACTTCAATTTGTTTTATAGAACTTCTATAAAAACCCTCCAACTATATCTAATATTTTTGGAACTGAAATCTTCCGAATTGATTTAGGAAATATTATTTCCTATGAGATGCAAGGCTTGGTTTCATTTTCTAGGCTCAGGATTGGTAATGGATACCATGTAAATTGTATACTGTATAACAGACTGGAAAAATATGTTTCAGATGTGATGATGTGACAGCTGACTAGCTCACAGTCATGCCAACATGATCAGATAAGACAGCAAAAATATCCTAGGTTTCCAGTAACTTAAGAAACATTAAATCAATAGTTTCAACTTGGAACCAAAGTGGGTATGAGGATCTAATGGAGGTGTTTATCACAGGAATGTAGTACGGCATTTGCAGAAATCTAATTCTCTAACACTATTCCAAGATACATCATATGGATAAAGCTCTGTCTATCCTCATGCATATTGATTTACTTACACAAAACACCATATTTTTTTCAACAGGAAATCTCTTTTTATGGTTTTCATAAGGAATTTATAACCAATGCTATTTATGAAGACCAAGTGAAGTAGCAAATAAATTTATTGTATTAAAACAATGAGGGGAGATCCAGAAATAAAGTCAAAAATTAAAACAAAAAGTACCATCTCCTTACTGTATATGCAGATTACCATTTTGCTTAGTTGTCCATGCATGAAACTCTATCATTCCTGGTTCTTCTATATCCATACACAATTAAAGACCAAATCTTATAAAATACATTTTTCCAAAGTGGTCTTGCCTGACTCAGGTTCACATCCTTACTGTACTGCCTCTTTTGGGGCCTATAGACTCAGGCTTATATTTTAGTTATAGCTTCTAAACTCATCTTCTTTATAATCACTTTTTCTTTCCTTTAGTCCATATTGCATATTACTAGCAGTTAATGATAGTGTGATAGAGCTCACTCTATCACCTTGTCCTACTACAACTTGTCCCTACCTACCAACAACATAAAAAGCAAAATCCCTCATTTGACATCATAAAACTTACATAATTTTTTTCCAACGAATTGTTCATTACAATATTTTCTTCCCTCCCTTTTCTAATTTATGAAAAATTGAAACACCACATTCAATGGCCTTTTACAAAACAAAATGTTTCTTTCTACCATTAAATGTAAAATGTGGAGCCAGAAAAATTTACAATTAGATGCTAATTGCACTATGTTCCTCAAAAACTCCTGTGTTGAAATCCTAACTGCCAGTACCTCAGAATGTGACTGCTGTTGTTCGGATGTTTGTCTCCCAAATCTCATTTTGAAATTTAGTATCCAGTGTTGGAAGTGGGACCTGATGGGAAGTGTTCAAGTCATGGGGACAGGTCTTTCATGAATGGTTTGGTGCTGTCCTCATGGTCATGAGTGAGTTCTCACTGATTAGTTCCTATGAAAGCTGGTTCTTTAAAAAGAACATGGCATCTCCCTTCCCTCTCTCTCCTACTTCTTTGGTCATGTGATGTCTGTACACATCAGTTCCTCTTCACCTTCCACTGTGAGTGAAAAGAGCTTGAGGCTCTCACTACATGTAGATGCAAGTGCCATGCTTTTTGCACAGTCTGCAGAATCATGAGCCAAATAAATCTCTTTTCTTTATAAATTACCCAGCCTCACATAGTTTTTTGTTTTGTTTTGTTTTGTTTTTTTGAGACGGAGTCTGGCTCTGTCACCGGGGTTGGAGTGCAGTGGCCGGATCTCAGCTCACTGCAAGCTCCGCCTCCCGGGTTCACGCCATTCTCCTGCCTCAGCCTCCTGGGTAGCTGGGACTATAGGCGCCGCCACCTCGCCCGGCTAGTTTTTTGTAGTTTTTACTAGAGATGGGGTTTCACCGTGTTAGCCAGGATGGTCTCCATCTCCTGACCTCGTGATCCGCCCGTCTCGGCCTCCCAAAGTGCTGGGATTACAGGCTTGAGCCACCGCGCCCGACGCCTCACATAGTTTTTATAGCAAAACAAATAGACTAAGCCAGTGACTTTATTGGAAATAGGGTCATTACAGATATAATTAGTTAAGATGAGATCATACTGCAAAAAGGTCAGTTCCTAATGCAATATGACTGATTTTCTTATAAGGAGGGGACATTTGGACACAAACATGCACACAGGAGAACACTATGTGGAGATCAGAATTATGCTGTCATAAGCCAATAAACTACTAGAAGGTAGGAGGGAGGCTTGAAATAAATCTTTCCTAGTGCCTTCAGAGGGAATATGGCTCTGCCAACACCTTGATCATGGGCTTCTACCCTCAAGAACAGTGAGAAAATAAATTTATGTTGTTTAAGGCACTCAGTTTGTGGCATGTGGTTGTGGCACACCAGAAAACTAATACATTGGCTGAATGATTATTTTAAACTTTTAGTTCATTTTTTGTTCATTTCAGAAAATAGGGATTATGACATCTGTATCACATGGTTACCATCAGGATTATGAAACACTATTTGTTAAGTAATATAGGTCCTGACTATAACGTATTTTCCTTCCTCTTCACTTTTCACTGCTTCTACTGTTTATGAACTACAGGTACCTGGGCAAATTAAAGCTCAACTGGATGTTAGTTACTTCAGCTGTAAAATAGTAAAAATAAATGCTTCTCCTGACAGTAACCTATAGCAGAGAGTTTCTTGTGGCTCCTTCTAGCTCAGAGTTTCATGATTCATGAGCAGAACTCAAATCCTTGATCTTGTCTTAACTGCTGATCTCCACTGATAGTTTATTTTTCAGATCCTCAGAGATCACATACCTTGAACCATGACTGATACTACCATATTCTGTTCATCACACCTTAACTCCTAACTTATTTTACAGTTTATCAAATACATTGTTATGGTCTAAAAAAATTCTAATAGGGCCAGACACAGTGGCTCATGTAACTCCAGCACTTTGGGAGGCGAAGGCGGGAGAACCCTTTAAGGCCAAGAGTTCAAGACAAGTCTGGGCCATCTAAAGAGACTTTGTCTCTACAAAATATATATACATATAAAATTAACCAGGTATGGTAGTGCATGCCTGGGCTCCTAGCTACTCAGAAGGCTGTGTGAGGAGACTCACTTGAGCCCAGGAGTTCCAGATTACAGTGAGCTATGATCGTCACTACACTCCAGACTTGGTGACAGAGTGAGACTCTGTCTCTAACTTAAAAAAATAAATAAATTCTAATACTACTCTCTGATTAGTATTGGTTTTGATGATAGGAAAAATATAGGTATTTTACAAGAATTCTGAAAGTGCAGACTTACCACTTATATTTTATTAAGCATGTACATATTTTTGGTTACCTATTTTATCATAATCAACAGATATCCTTTAAACCCTACATTTCAGCATTTACATTGCTGAAATGAAGGACCATTAATGAATGCATTTATATTGGTCAAAATACTCTTAACAAATTTATCCCACTCTGCCAAAATGATCAATGGGCAGTGCATTTAGTCTGTAAATTTTTAACCCGATTATCAAGTGTTTGGTCTGAAAGCGTAAACTCTGTATTCCTCTTTAAGTGTTAAAAAACTGCCAACTCCTGTCATCCGAAAACACAAAATGTATGATTAATCACTCTCTGCAGAAACTTACTTTAGTTTGATGTCTGCCTAGAGTGGCAAAATTTGTCCATGAAGAAATAAATACCCTCCTACTGACCCTTGTCTACCACTATTCAAAAGTAATTATCACTCCATTTCATTAGGAAGTAATTTGCTACCCAATATTTATGAAGTTATCATTCTAAACCATCTTGAAACACTGTAAGAGAAGCACAGTTTCAGGAATTAATCAGCAATTAGAATACATCTAGCTCAGAAAACTTTAGAGAGTCACCTTATAATACCCAAACTTTGAATGTCCATATTAATTAAGACATGCTACCTAACATTAAGAAATAACTCCAACTTAAATTTGAGTACAGAATAGTTACCTTCTAACTGTGGTCTAGTTTCCACCATTTAACAGAAGAGCTAATATGATAAATAATACTATGAGAAATAAATGAAAGAATGTAGTTTTGCAAACTGTATAGCAACTAAACAAAACAAAGTATAACAATAATCCTTATTGAATATATATACACACATCTACATGTTGAGCAGTGGATTTTAGGTATTTTCTAATAGTATTGTACATATAATCAGAAATTTGTATATATAATGCAGAGAGGTGCAATCTTGATTGCTAATGTTGATATATAACCTGCTAAGATTTCAAACATATAATTTTTATTGCCTAAAAAGGACTTAAATTAATCTCATATAGACAGTGACAAACTTATAGATGTCATCATCACCAATTATCAGCAATTCAGTACTCTTGTTTAGCATGCTGCTTTTTCTTTCTCTTTTCTTCTTTTTGAGATGGAGTTTCGCTCTTGTTGCCCAGGCTGGAGTGCAATGGCGTGACCTCAGCTCACTGCAACCTCCGCCGCCCAGGTTCAATCAATTCTCCTGCCTCAGCCTCCCAAGTAGCTGGGATTACAGGCATTCACCACCACACCCGGCTAACTTTGTGTTTTTAGTGGAGACGAGGTTTCTCCATGTTGATCTGGCTGGTCTCGAACTCCTGACCGCAGGTGATCCGCCTGCCTCAGCCTCCCAAAGTTTTGGGGTTACAGGTGTGAGCCATTTTGCCTGGCCTACCCTTTTTAAGAACTCAGAAAATATACCTTGTTTCAAATCTCATCCTATATAATACCACTAATGATGGCCTTCTGCTTTTATTATGGCAGCACTAAAAAAACAGCCTACTTTCATACAGACACATTATCCAGAACTTAGATATACAGGTAGAAATGCTAAGGTCACATTTTGTGTCCAAGATTCCAGGGAGATTGTGCCCATTTGATAGTCACAGTTCATATGTACCACAAAAGATTTTTCTTGGAGCAGAGATACATTGATAGAGAAAAGAATAATTCTGACATGTTCTTATATTGTCACTCAAAGATGGCCAGAGGTAGTTAACGTATGATTCCTATTCACCAACATCTGTGAATCATTTCTAAAATCATTACATTTTCACATCATTTCTGCCAAATGTCTCTACACTTCTTCAGAATCTAAGATTCTATTAGATTCAGATCTGATCAACAATGAATACATCATCTAATTCTTATAACATTATTGAGCATTTTAGTTTGAGTATGAATATCAGACACTGTTTTTTGGTTTGTTTTGCTTTTCCCTACATTCCAAGTTCAATGTGCTCAGATGCAAGGACACATCTGTATGGAAATATGATCTGAACCATTGGTGTTAGGTGAGCTAGATTTCTCAAAACACTTTCATCATGACCTTAGGAAGCATCTCAGTATATACCTTATGCAAGTTTCTAACATCTTACCAAAATGCTAAGTTAAATCACATATCTAAATATTTTCTGAATATTAACAAGCTGTTGATGGTTAGAAGTACAGGCAAAAAGATTTCTTCTTCCATTACAGTGTAGCTTGTAACTCTACAGAGGAATAATGTACAGAATCTGGTAACACTAGCCTTCACTTGGTACTTGAACAAACTATCTTCTCCCTTCAATTGCAAGTGCTTTACCTATGATGATTTCATTCCACTTCTTCAAGTTTACTTCAAATTTCTCAAATCCCTTATATAACATATTTTCAGGAGCTTAAAGTTCATTTTTGATTGCTTATTATATAAAAAATTGATATCGATCTGTATTTCTCTTTCCCTATTTCAGATGTGTTCAAATTTTGGCACATATCAGAATCAGCTAAAGATTTTTAAAAACAGATTCATAGGCCCTATCCTTGAGTTTCCGATCCACTGGGTGTTGGGGTGAGGCCTGAAAATTTGCACTGACAATAAGATCCCAAGTGATGCCAATGCTGCTGTTCTTAGAACCATGCTTTCAGAAACACTACTCTATTGTGTAGTGTTGGAAAAAAAAAAAAATTTAAACGAGCTACATTCATGAATCAGTCCAAATTTGGTAGACTAGCAACCCAGTTTTGGTGCAACTAGAAGACTACCTACAAATATACACATTCAGGCAGACTTTTGCTACCATCTGATCTCTGAGCAAAAACTGTGCTACAATTTTTCAATGTAAATTGCTATAATTAAATCTAAAATATAGTTTTATATGACAGTGATTTAATATATATGGTTTTAGACCAACATATTACAGTTTTACATTTTGTAATTTGTTTACAGAGGTGCATTTGAAATACATTGTTATTGTGTGTGTATTTTTTTATTTTTTTATTTTATTTTATTTTTTTTATTTTTATTTTTTTGAGACAGAGTCTCGCTCTCTTGCCCGGGCTGGAGTGCAGTGGCCGGATCTCAGCTCACTGCAAGCTCCGCCTCCCGGGTTTACGCCATTCTCCTGCCTCAGCCTCCCGAGTAGCTGGGACTACAGGCGCCCACCACCTCGCCCGGCTAGTTTTTTGTATTTTTTTTAGTAGAGACGGGGTTTCACCGTGTTAGCCAGGATGGTCTCGATCTCCTGACCTCGTGATCCGCCCGTCTCGGCCTCCCAAAGTGCTGGGATTACAGGCTTGAGCCACCGCGCCCGGCCAGTGTGTATTTTTTTAAATATCTCAAGTTCTTTTTATAATTTGTTTTACTAATCATAATCATTATGGGGCATCTTATTTACAAATAAGGGTCTGAAGATGCAGACATGGATGAGAATTGAGACTAACTGTTGGGGTGAAGTGGAGAAGAAAGCTATGAAGACTGTGTGATGTGGTAGTATGTATTCATCAAGTTTTTATTTTGTATATGTTTTGATATTTTGACATCTTCGGGCCTTGCTCATCTTGGAGAAACTACCCTTCTCATGGCTAGCTAATTCATGGAGATAGTAAACAACTTGTCAGTCAGTACCACTTACATATGCAAATCAGTTGCTATGGTCTAAATATTTATGTTCTCTTAAAATTCATATATTGAAGCCTGATTACCAAAGTAATGGTATTAGGAGTTGGAGCCTTTGGGAGATGATTATATCATGAGGGCAGAATCATCTTGAGTGCGATTTGTGCCCTTAAAAAGAGGTCCTCAGAGAGCTGGCCTGCCCCTTCAACTATGTGAGGATACAGCCAGAGGGCCCCATCTATGAAGCAGAGAGCAAATATTTACTAGACTCCTAATCAGCTGGCTCCTTGATCTTAAACTTCTCAGCCTCCAGAACTATGAGAAAAGCATTTCCATTATTTATAAGGTACTCACTTGATGGTATTTTGTTGTAGTAGCCCAATGGGACTCAGATACAACCAAGCCAACGCTCATATCCTCTACTACCTTCTTTA
The DNA here is from genome assembly GCF_002776525.5 of Piliocolobus tephrosceles. Lineage (NCBI taxonomy): Eukaryota > Metazoa > Chordata > Mammalia > Primates > Cercopithecidae > Piliocolobus > Piliocolobus tephrosceles. Next base: position 112,042,321 of record NC_045435.1, read on the forward strand.
TCTAACTTTCACATGCCAAGCCAATATTTCCCCTGCCTTAAATTACCAGGGCCAGGTATCAGAGACAACCCCTATAGCCAAGAGCTCACCAAAATTATTCAAAATAACTCATCCTAAGCTGTTTACCCTGTGGTGCCTTGTATTTTTCTCAGAAACTGCAATACAGAAGCTCTGGGCCATACTGTCCCCTCATTCCTTTTACTTCCTGACAAAACCTGGTAATTTCATATGTGACCCTGTGTAGGATGGTGGGCCTCTTCTTGGAAACTAGGAGTAATAAAAGTTCCTTCAACAGCATTGACCTTGCCATGTCATCACTCACTCACTTCTGTTAATTAAACCCGGTTACTATGAAACCGCAGAAGCATTCTCTAACGTGTCATCACTTTCCCTTTCCAATGGTTTTGCATATAATTTGGTCATTTCTCCAACAGCACCTATGTCAAATTCATGAAATCTTGCATTTATTGCAAGGCTTAGATGTTATACTTTTCAATTTACTTACATTATATAGTAACATGTAAATAATTCTAGGCAAGGGAAATTGATAAAGGCATTACTTTGTTAAACGGAGATACAGATATTAATGTTAAACTTGGAGAAATGTTTGTGTAAGGATTAAATATATAATCAGTTCATTGATGAATATTTTTATGGAATAATAGTGGTTTCCATATATGAATAGTGGCAAAATCTTCAATAATGAATCCTCAGATTATCAGAAGCCTCTCTCTAAAGTCTACATATTGAGTACTGAGTTTCTTGATTAGCTTTTTTTTTTTTTTTTTTTTGAAGTTATACTGCTAAAAATTGATTATAAATTCTAGAAGGTCAGAAATCATGACCTCAGTTCCTTGTTGTGTTCCCAACTATCTAGCACAAGGTAGGTACTCAATAAATTGTTGTTGACCTGAAAACTGCTGATCTAGATATAGCTTTTATCTCTGGATTCAACCAGACTACCTAAAAACTGCCTCCTTCAAACACATTTGTCTCCCATGGAACTGATGTTGTTGAAGTGGGTTCTGGTTTTATGTTTTAGACACTGTCAGTCACTACAGTGTCTAACATTCCCCCTTTCCTTTCTATTGATAAAAGTTCAACTAAAAATCTAGATTTGCTAGCTTTCCTTGAAGTGAGTTGTGACCTTGTTCTTAAGTTTCAGCAAATGATATTAAATAAAAGTGCTTTTGTGACTCCAGAAAGTGTCTGTAAAGGAAGCAGGGAGGAGCCCCTCTTTTTGGCCTTCTTTCATCATTTTGCCTGGAAATTAGATCTGATGACTGGTGCTCTAGTAGTCACATTGGGCTATGAGGATGAGGGCCATATCTTAGTCATGGTATGGAAAGAAATAAAAGGCATGTGAGTACTGGAAATATTTATGGAGTCACCAACCAACACTACTGCTTAACTTCAGTACTTTTTACAGATAAGAAAAAAAATCTTTTTTTTTAACTTCCTTTTTTTTTTTTTTTTTTTAAATTATACTTTAAGTTCTAGGGTACATGTGCATAACGTGCAGGTTTGTTACATATGTATACTTGTGCCATGTTGGTGTGCTGCACCCATCAACTCGTCAGCACCCATCAATTCATCATTTATATCAGGTATAACTCCCAATGCAATCCCTCCCCCCTCCCCCCTCCCCATGATAGGCCCCGGTGTGTGATGTTCCCCTTCCCGAGTCCAAGTGATCTCATTGTTTAGTTCCCACCTATGAGTGAGAACATGCGGTGTTTGGTTTTCTCTTCTTGTGATAGTTTGCTAAGAATGATGGTTTCCAGCTGCATCCATGTCCCTACAAAGGACGCAAACTCATCCTTTTTTATGGCTGCATAGTATTCCATGGTGTATATGTGCCACATTTTCTTAATCCAGTCTGTCACAGATGGACATTTGGGTTGATTCCAAGTCTTTGCTATTGTGAATAGTGCCGCAATAAACATACGTGTGCATGTGTCTTTATGGCAGCATGATTTACAATCCTTTGGGTATATACCCAGTAGTGGGATGGCTGGGTCATATGGTACATGTAGTTCTAGATCCTTGAGGAATTGCCATACTGTTTTCCATAATGGTTGAACTAGTTTACAATCCCACCAACAGTGTAAAAGTGGCCCTATTTCTCCACATCCTATCCAACACCTGTTGTTTCCTGACTTTTTAATGATTGCCATTCTAACTGGTGTGAGGTGGCATCTCATTGTGGTTTTGATTTGCATTTCTCCAAAAAAGAGCCCGCATTGCCAAGACAATCCTAAGTCAAAAGGATAAAGCTGGAGGTGTCATGCTACCTGACTTCAAACTATACTACAAGGCTACAGTAACCAAAACAGCATGGTACTGGTACCAAACCAGAGATATAGATCAATGCAACAGAACAGAGCCCTCAGAAATAATACCACACATTTACAGCCATATGATCTTTGACAAACCTGAGAAAAACAAGAAATGGGGAAAGGATTCCCTATTTAATAAATGGTGCTGGGAAAATTGGCTAGCCATAAGTAGAAAGATGAAACTGGATCCTTTCCTTACTCCTTATACGAAAATTAATTCAAGATGGATTAGAGACTTAAATGTTAGACCTAATACCATAAAAACCCTAGAAGAAAACCTAGGTAGTACCATTCACGACATAGGCATGGGCAAGGACTTCATGTCTAAAACACCAAAAGCAATGGCAGCAAAAGCCAAAATTGACAAATGGGATTTAATTAAACTAAAGAGCTTCTGCACAGCAAAAGAAACTACCATTAGAGTGAACAGGCAACCTACAGAATGGGAGAAAATTTTTGCAATCTACTCATCTGACAAAGGGCTAATATCCAGAATCTACAAAGAACTCAAACAAATATACAAGAAAAAAACTAACAACCCCATCAAAAAGTGGACAAAGGATATGAACAGACATTTCTCAAAAGAAGACATTCATACAGCCAACAGACACGTGAAAAAATGCTCATCATCACTTGCCATCAGAAAAAAAATCTTTTAAGTCATGTTCATTTTGGGGTTTTCTGATCATGATCCTAAGCGATGCAGACTCTCAGCTTTCATTATTAAAAGCCTAAAAACTGATAGTATATTTACATTTTATATATGTAGAGAACATTATTTATTAAACTCTATATGAACACTTCTGCAAAATATTCTTTCAGAACAAAGTACCAAATTTTGGCGGTTTCTCTTTGAGGAAATTATAGAAATTTTCCCATGTACACTACCAGAAAACATAACACAAAATCTTTGGCCCATGCATGTTTGATTTGTTACTATGAATCACATGGCCACATGCTAACTTTTTAACTGTGCTGAAGCCACTTAAAATACTTTAAAAAATGTTGGGGTTTATAAAGATTACACTCACATCCTTAATTATGGAGTATGTCTGTATTTATAATGCTCAGTGACTAAGCTTAGAGTTCTCTTCTGACTCCCGAATCACTTGAAAAATAATATGATTCATGAGTATACTTAAATGTTGCAGTATTTTAAAATAATAATGTATTAATTTAGAGGAAAAGCAAGTGAATTGTGTCGTCTCAATGGGTAGGGGGAAAACCAACTTAACTTTCTGTTACTATTTTAATGTTTTGAATATGTTGAATATGTTAAGTGAAAAGTAAGGCTTTATTGTCATAATTTAAGGTTTGTTTACAGAATCTAGAATTCACCCTAGGGTTTTATTTTTATCTTTTATGAGCTAATAAATACAATGTTCAAACAAATCTTCAGTTTTGAATATATTTTCATATCAGTACATTTTCCACTAAGCTGTCAGAACTGCAGCTTTTTAAAAATGCAATTTTGAAGATACAATAGATGTAATTAGAACTATTCAAATAAATAATTTGACAATATGGGACATATATCATACTAAATCAATAATCAAGTGAGGAACAGTTATTGATAGCATATCAAACAAGTAAAATATACAGAAAAATATGTCCCTATCAATATAATACATTTGTTAGCCCTATATATCATAATTAAAAATCTCTTACTGCATTAAACAAACATTCTAATTTAAAAAGCCATTACATTTATCCTAAATGTTAATTAGTATATTTATGAATAGACTAAATAATGATACACATATTAAAATAGTACTTATAATACTTTGATCTTTCTTTTTGATTTGGAAAATATTTCATAATTCCTGAATGCTTTGGGTTACTATTAAAATTATTTTTATAGAGGTCAACTATGACTATGTTTCCCAGGATGCAGTGCAATGGGTATTCACAGGCTTGATCATAGCAGACCACAGCCTCAAACTCCTGGGTTCAAGTGATCTTCCTGCCTCAGCCTCTGCAGCAGCTGAGACTACAGGGGCATACCACTCCACCTTCCTCTATAATTACCACTTTAATATTCATGTATTCAATCAACAAATACTTATCAAATGCCTCCAATATGGGAGGCATGTATTATAGCAGGTTATGGGAATATAATGATGAATAAAATAGTATCTGCCTTCAAAAATTGTACAGATCTGCTGAAGAGGCAGATAACGAAATAGGAATTATAACATGAAGTAATATATGCTATGCAAATGACATTCTAGGATAGCCAGGGAGATCAGAGGTGGCCTCCAGAAGGAAGCAGCATGTAAACAGAGAAAGAGTTGAAAAGGTGAGAGAGGCATTGTAGGCTGTGGGCTCAGGTAAGAGAGAGTACGCCTGGCCCAAGCAACATGAGAGACTGGCAATATGGAAGGGCAAAGTGGTCACAAGCAGTCAAATTATAAAGGGCTTTGGGGGATGTGAAGAGTTTAGACATTATCATGGTGGTAACGGGAAGTCATTGAAAGATTTTCATGAAGGATGTAAAGTGATGGATATGGTTGAATATCAAAGGCAGAACATTGCTTAAGATTTATAGAATCCCAAATGCCAGAAATATTTCTATTTAATAGTAAGAGAAGCATTTCTGACATTACATAGATAATATTCTATAATACTATTCCTATGTAGTTAATTTGCAATATTTTTCTCTGTTTTTTAGGGAATAAAAATACATTTAAGTTGACTAAAATTGATTACTATATAATTCTGTATTTTCGATAATTAGAAAAGACATGCTTATATAAGAAAGAAACAAAATTATGCTAGATATTGGTAAGTCTTTTATTACAATACTGTGATCAGTTGAAGAATATACAGATTTGAACAAATAAGAAAAATTTGGAGGACTCCAGAAGACAGCATGAAAACTCTGAAGAAAATAAGAACTACAAGAAAAGGTTAAGAGAGCCAACACCAATTTACTAAGAAATTCTGAAGAATATTTTAGAAACTGTCTTAAAGCATTCCTTTTCTTTTTATGGATTAAATAGGCAACATCTTTTCTGAGAGACAATAATCATGCCTTCCTGTCTCTTTTCACCCAAAAATAAGTAAATTAAAAAAAGAAAAAATATTTCAGTCATCCCTATGAATTAGTTCCTGTGAAATTATTTATCACCAGATATTTTCTGGTTAATATTGCTTTTTAAAATAAATTAGATATTTGCCTACATAAAATATAGTAAACACAAATACCTCCAGGGAAACTACTATATCATTTCTTGGGCTCTTCTAAACTCTCTTGGGCTCTAAAATGTAATTTGAATTAGTTGATGTAATATGTTTAAACAATATTCTAGGACAATTTATAATTTAGTGTTTAATCACATTTGAGTATTACTAATAATTGCTCAGAGTTTTACCTCAGCCACATTTGGAAAATGAATTCACCTTCCAAATTTTTTCATGATAATAAATATTTTCTATTATTGGGAAAACATAAAGTAAGTATTAAAAGTGCATGGTTAATCAAAATTAACAGATTTCTCCTGTCCATTGCCAAATGGCATTCCATACTTTGTGATAGGCATTCTGTTAGCTGTGAATCTCTAATAACAAACATCTCTTTCTACAAATTATATTATAAAAAAGAGTGAGGACTGAGAAAATTATTATGCTTCTGGTGAGATTCACCAACTAGCATCTAGGTCTTTCTTTAAGTCTTTCACCCATGAATACATAAATTAAAAACTGACATTCAAAATGACTAAATAACTTAAAATCATATGTACACTGAAGACAGAGGAGAGAAATTCTCAACTTAAAATGTTTCAGGTCCACCATATTTTCTAAACACGTTGTCACGCTTGATGCTAAGGCATAGGATGGCATAGAGATACGAGTCCAGACTTAAGAGCAAACTTCCTGGTTAGAATCTTGACTCCCCACCTGCCAGTGCGTCCTTGTCTGAGTTTATTCACCTCTCTGTGCTTCAGGTTTTTCTATGTTTGCTTCCTCGTGGTTGTGAGGTGCACATAAAGCATTTAGAACAGGATTTAGCACACACTTAGACTGTGTAACTGTTAAGTAAACTGTCTTGGAACCTCAATATTTTTAGAAATCTAACATTTTGACCATATATAATAAAACAATTATAATATTCCAAAAGTAAAATCCTTGATTATAGGCAGCATTGAATTTTGGCCACAGTCCCCAATAGAGTCTTCTGGGATCTTTAGAGCTGGACATATTCTGTGTAGTCAGTGTTTATGCTCAGTTTATGGTTAAACATTTTTAAATATCATCCCTGTTTATAGGTGATAAGTATTATCTTTGTAGAACTGGATTATCCAGGGCCAGTATTTTTCAACTACCTTCCTTAGATTCCCCTGGGGTTCCATCCTGGTAGGGAGGGAAGAAAGCTGGGGCAGGTAACAGGCCTTTTATGTGAATATATTGGAGTTAACTAAAAGACATCATCTTAAAAGAGGACCTAATAGCCTTAAATCAGGCTGAAATTCTCTGCACAGGAGGTTACTTTGGAAAAGCATTTTGTACAAAATTTGTACAAATCTTTTCAACCACACTAATTTATTGATGAAGAAATTGAAGCAGAAAAAGGTGAAGTCACTTTAAAAAGGTTACACATCTAGGCCGGCCGCAGTGACTCATGCCTGTAATCGCAGCACTTTGGGAGGCCGAGGTGGGTGGATAACCTGAGGTCAGGAGTTTGAGACCAGCCTGGTCAACATGGTGCAACCCTATCTCTACTAAAAATACAAAAATTAGCTTGGCATGATGTGGGGTGCCTGTAATCCCTGCTACTTGCGAGGCTGAGGCAGGAGAATCCCTTGAATCTGGGAGGTGGAGGTTGCAGTGAGCCACGATCATGCCATTGTACTCCAGCCTGGGCAACAAGAGCAAAACTCCGTCTCAAAAAAAAAAAAAAAACCAAAAACAAAAAAAGATTACACATCTAGTAAGGGTTCAGCTGGGATTCAATCCCTATTTGAGCTCTTACTGGCTAATTATTTTTCTCAGTTCTCTTGGCTACCCACTCCTGCCTTCAGATAAAGCATACTCAAAAGTTTGCACAGACACACATTAATAGAATGTATGAATAGTTTGATAAGTGGTACACATGAATATAAAAATAAATGAATATAAATAACTTAGAAAGTTAGACAGTAATACCAAGGAAGATTAAGATGAAATACATAAAAATACATAAAGGCTAATACTGATTAAAACAGGTAATAGGCTTATGGATTGTTTTATTCTTTATATGTTTATCATTTTCAAATTTTCTTTAATGAAAAAATTACCTTTATAATTAGAGGAAAAGTTATATTTAAAAAACTATATTCCTGCTATAAATGTTTATCATTTATTTTCATTCTACTTTTTTATCTTGTATTCATTTTCCTCAGTAATACATACTATAACATTTTTATGGACTCTAAATGTGCATTGAATAGAGTTCCATTCTCTCTTCATGCCTTGATGTTAAGTTAACTGATTATTCCAATTAGAAGATCAAGAATGGATTCAATTATTCAGACTTAGTAGATATATAAATGTCCACCTTTTTTTTGAGATAGGGTCTCATTCTGTCACCCAGGCTGGAGTGCAGTGGCACATTCATGGCTTATGGCAGCCTCTACCTCCTGACCTCAAGCAATCCTCCTACCTCAGCCTCTTGAGCAGTTGAGACTAGAGGCACATGCCAACATGCCCAGCTAATTTTTACATGTTTTTGTAGAGAGAAAGGCTCCCTATGTTGCCCAGGCTGGTCTTGAACTCCTGGGCTCAAGCAATCTTCCCAGCTAGGTCTCCCAAAGTGCTGGGATTACAGATGTGCGCCAACATGCTCTACATGTTCGCATATTTTTAAAATATTTCATATTAATGTGTACAAAAATTCAATCTACCTGGCATTATGGCACTGAAGCCTTCAGTGTGGGTATGGACAAGGTGAGATGATGGCAAGGTCCCAGGGCTATAGAGATGTAGGTACTATTGGCCCTCGGGGCAGGATGTACTCCAGTGGTGGCTCCATTTCCAAAGTGGACTCCTGTCATAGCAGCTTGGGTCCCAAGGAGTGTGTGGGGAAGTGGAGAGTGGGCTCTCAGTATGTGTTCTTTCCTTCTTTGGAGAAATACAGCCATCTGAACTCTATGTGGTTTCGTATACTGAGCTCAGAGCCTGAAGACTCTGGGGCTCCCTTCTAGCTAGGATTGCAGGCCTCCTTGTTAGTAACAGGAACAACCACGAATTTCCCACTTACCTTTTCCTCTTACTTGTGAGTCCTTGTCTCCAAGCTGATCCCTGCTAGGTATTTCACCTCCCTCTCTGTCCTGCCCTCTGGAGTTTTTGTGCCTCAGGAGGTTTTGTCACTTTCTTGCTGAATTTCAGTGTTCTTCCTTAGTCAGCTGAAGTACAGCCATTTATCTTCTGTTTTGGTCCTTCTTTGTGAAGGAGACCAATAGTGGGTTCCTCTAGCTGGCCATTTTGCTCTCTTTTTTTAATGGTTTGGTTTGTTGTTCATATATATGTATACACATATATAATATATATACACGCATATATAATATATAATGCACATATATAATATATATACACATATATATTTACTTATTTATTATATCAAACATATATATACACATGTTTAGTTCCTTATTAAGGTTCACAAATGACAGTGCTAACTAAATGCTAAGAAAAATTAATCATCCTTCTAAAAATAAAGAAGTTGTTCAGTAATTAAAAGTAAAAGACTATTTTTTAAGGATTGATGTCTTAAACAAGAACCATAGACATAACTGTTGAACATATACAAATTATCTTCAATAGTCTAGAACTACTATTGGCAAACATGGGTTTACTGCTCATGCTTAGTCTAGATACTTTACAACACAAATGAAGGCAAAGGCAAAGTTTAGAGGAGAAAAATAACACAGGCAGTTAAAAGTGCAATAGTCTGGAATAATAGAAAGAATTAACTGGAAACAAATGAAGACATGGCTTTTTAGACAAGATTGCTTTTATTTACATAGTCTTTCATGCCCAGAATGAGTTTAAAAGACAAGTGTAAACGTGATTCTTAGATAAAATTAAGGCACAACACACAAGAATGGCCACACCACCACCATTTGGACAGCAACTTTCATAGCTTTCTATCGGCTATCTCATTTTAAGGAAGAGATGCTATTATAATTTAGTTTGTTTCGCAAACATTTATTAGTCACCTATATGTTCCAGAATCATCCTGAGCCCTGGTGATACTAAAGGAAAACAATTGACATGGTTCCTACCCACTTGGCACTGACAGTTTTTTGTTGCTGTTTTGTTTTGGTCTTTTTGGTCGTAATTTGATAATAGCATTTAATTTAAGAAGAACAATAAAATTGCTTGTCTATCTAGAGCTTGCCCTGAGACCGGTTAAAATGTCAGTTTTTAGTTTTTAAAAATTATTTATATTTAATTGATAAATAAAAAGTATATATTTATGGAATAAAATATAATGTTTCAATATATGTACACATTGTGAGATAATTAAACCAAGCTAATTACCATATCTATTACCTCACATGTTTATCATATTTTTATGGTAAGGACATTTAAAATCGACCCTCCTAGTAATTTTCAAGTATACATTATAATCAACTATAGTTGCCATGGTATACAGTAGATCTCCAGAACTTATTTCTTCTATCTGTCTGAAACTTCATATGTTTTCACCAGCATTTCCCTATTTTTCTAATGCCTGCCTCCAGCCCCTGGAAACCACCATTCTACTCTCCTTCTATTTCAACATTTTTGAATTTCATAGAAATGGGAGGTCATGTAGTACTTCTCTTTCTGGGCCTGGTTTATTTCACTTAGCACAATGTCCTCCAAAAGTTTATATATATATACATATATGTGTGTGTGTGTGTGTGTGTGTGTGTGTGTGTGTGTGTGTGTGTGTGTGTGTATATATATATTTTTTTTTTTTTTGAGACGGAGTCTCGCTCTGTCACCCAGACTGGAGTGCAGTGGCCGGATCTCAGCTCACTGCAAGCTCCGCCTCCCGGGTTTACACCATTCTCTTGCCTCAGCCTCCCGAGTAGCTGGGACTACAGGCGCCCGTCACATCACCCGGCTAGTTTTTTTGCATTTTTAGTAGAGACGGGGTTTCACCGCGTTAGCCAGGATGGCCTCGATCTCCTGACCTCGAGATCCGCCCGTCTAGGCCTCCCAAAGCGCCGGGACTACAGGCTTGAGCCACCGCGCCCGGCCCAAAACTTCATATTTTTACATCCTATTTGGCCTTAGTGTCCACTGGGTTGTCTATAAAATTGCCCACCATCTCACACATACCTACCTTCATCTCCAGAGTATTATTATTAATGCAGACATTTTCTGGCTAGCTGTCCCAAGATGCTGGTAATTTTCACATCTGGGAACTAGATGAACTCTCCAAACATATGGAAGCAATATCTAATGGGCCCTTCAAGGACCCTTGCCACATCCTAGAGTCTGACTGAAGTGAGAAGCTGAAAGTCTTAATATGTACTTATATTTATATCATCATTGGTACTGGAAAAGAAATTAAAATGTTTCAGTATAACATAATGAATTTCTGTGGGCCTCTAACAATATTTTGCTATACTTTACTATGGACTATTCTCCTGACATGCTGTTTGATGAATGTATTTGATGGTGGTTTCTCTAAAGCAGAGAATGAGTTTGGGTGTATCTACCCAAGCACTCGCATCCCACAGAGTGCAGCAAACATAACTGGCACACACTTCAAGGCTTGATTATGTTAGTATCATATTCTATTAAATTAAACTGTACAATAATTTTCAGCTTAAGCAGCTCCTTTTATAATCAGTGGTACTTCAGTCACTGAATCAAGGCAAACACAAAGGAAATACTACTTCCTCATAGCTCTCTTCCAGAAATATAATAAATACATACAAGAAGACACATTAAACAAATTGGACTTCTACTAAAAAAATACTTGTTTTACTTATGTGTAAATAAAATAGCTAAGAAAATGGCGTATAAGTTCAATACTATGATGAAAAATACAATGCACAGACTCAATTTTTTCCATTACTTCATAAAATATTTAAACATCTTGATTAAATTATGATTAAAATCTGTAAGATAGTTTTAAGGAAACACAACTAATCATTTTGCAAAACTGCTTTCAAATCTTTCAAAACAGAAAGAAGTTCTTTTCATATTTTATAGTGTATTAATTATAAAATAATGAATCAATTAAGTATGAAAATATGGAATGACCTATGTCTATTGCATTTATAGTACATGATTGTATTTGGGATTTTTGTTGTTGCATAATACATTACCACAGACTTAGCAGCATGAAACAACAAACATTTATTATCTCAGTTTCAGTGAGTCAAAAGTTTAAGCTTTGCATAGCCTGATCCCTCAGAAACTCACAAAGTTACAATCAAGGTGTTAGACACACTAAGGTTCTCATTTGGAGTTCGGAGCCCTCTTCTAAGTTCAATCAGCTTGTTGGCACAATTTAGTTCCTTCTGGTTGTAGAACTAAGGTCTTCAATGTTTTGCTAGCTGTCAGCCAGTGATTGCTCAGCAAGTAGAAGTTGCCCAAGGTTTCTTACCACATGGCTCCAAGAGTCAACTCATAACATGGTTGAATGCTTTCTTCCAGGACAGAAGAAAACACTCTGTCCAGGTTACAATCACAGCAACCAGCCCATCACCATTTGTTATATACAATAATTTAATGAAAGGAATGACTGTCCTACTAAATTCACAAGTTCTGACCACACTCAAGGTGGGGGGGGAGGGTGGCAGTATTATATTAGGTTGGTGCAAAAGTAATTGTGGTTTTTGTCATTAAACATAATGGAAAAAAACACAATTATTTTTGCATCAACCTATACAAGGTATGCACACCAGGGGATGGGAGTCTTGGGAACCACTTTAGAATTCTGCCTGCCATGACAATTCTGTCTTATTTGTAATATGACTGGAAGTAGTATAGCTATTATGGATGTCTTTTAGGACTTCTTCCCATGAACACTTAACGGAAGTTATTAGTTCTCCTAATAACATAATTACTGTCATAGTCAAGAATCATTATTAATCTAATATAGCCAAGGGAATGACAGAAGCAGAAAGATGTCAAGTCAGCTTTAGAGTTGTTAAGTCACTCAGGGAAGACAGTGGGAACAGGATCCAATATGCTGTTGCGCAGTCTGTTTCCCTAGCTCTGTACTATGGCATGATTCTCATATTAAGTAAAGACAGACGGCAACCTGATGGTAGTGCATCAGCTCTGAAAGAAACTGGCAAATAATTTTACTTTAAAGGGCAATTAATTCATTAAAAACAAATTGACTATAAAGAACAGTTTCTATATTTCCCCAAATAAGGAAAATTACAAAAATAAAGTGTTTTTTGAAAATTGAATTGTCTTTAAGAAAAGGAGAAAAACTAACCCTGAAACCTGATTAGACATCTAACCACATCATGAAAATCACAAGAAAAATAATGCTAATACGCTTCAAATATTTTGCCTCTCTCTCCCTCTTTCCCTTTCTCTCTGTCTCCCAACAACCACCCTATCAATGGCTGCAATGACCGAGGAAAGCCTATGAGTAAAATTAAATAAATGTTATCCAATTGAACAATTGTATCTCCTGATTATATCAGCTCCATTCTCAAGCATCTTCCAACTATTCTGTTACTATAATTTAAATTTCAGACAATCACCATGTAGTAGCCTACATTCTGGGAGCCAGACTGGAAGAAAACTAATAATTGGTGGAATTCCTATTATGTGCCTATCCCTGTTTTAAGAACTTTCACAACAGTTTCTCATTTAATATCCTTAGTTGCCATGAAAAGTATAGGTAATACTTAATAGGTAAAACCAAGGCCCATTAAATGTTCAGTGACTTACCCAAGTTCCACAGCAGATAAGAAGCATTGCTTGTACCTGAGCTGCCTAGATAAATTTCAAAAATTTTATTGGACAAATGACTAAATTAAAACAATTAAAATAAAACCATATAAGTCTCACTCTAAAGGTCAGAGAGTTTTCCTTATAGCAAACCGCCAAAGGGTGTTTATCCTTCAAGTGCTGCAAGTTTAGCTGGACAGTTTCAAAACACTGATCCCTTCAGCTATGGTAAAGTTATTTTATAAATAACCCTGCAAAATACCAGTAAGGAAAATGGATGCATTTGATTGATATGAAATTCAATAGTTATTGTTATGGTCTTAAAGTAATGCTTCAGCAAAGTTAGGTCAGTGACAAAAACTAAATGTATGTTAATACTTACAAAGTTTCAATACAATTTTTAATGTGTCACTGTAGAAAAATCCACTGGGTGGTCCAATTTACATAGATGTAGGTTATATCATGTTTATTTTGGTTCCTGGAGTGCAAAATTAAACCTGAAACAAGTTTTTCAACTTGGCAAAAGAGATATACAATCTTATGCCACATGATGATGTTTCAATGGACCACATATTTGATGGTGGTCCCATAAAATTGTAATATCCTATTTTTACTGAATTTTTTCTATGTCTAGATACATAAATGTTACCATTACATTAAAATTGTCAACAGTATTCAGTGCCATAACATGCTGTACAGGTTTGTACCACAGGAGGAACAAGCTATACCGCATACCTCAGATATGTAGTAGGCTATACCCTCTAGGTTTGGGAAAGTATACTCTATGATGTTTACACAATGACGGAATTGCCTAACAATGCATTTCTCAGAAAATATCTCTGTTGTTAAACAAGGCATGATTTTGTGTTAATAACATTTGTTCCTATAAATATAATGAAACAAACTTTCAAAATCTAGTTATCTTAATAACAAATATCAATTAGATCTATAATATTATCTTACATAAAATAACCACATAGAAATAAAATTGATATAAACACATGCAACTCATTGGAATTTGAGATTAACCTCAATTTTAATAAGACTGATTAAACCATATAGTTTTTATCACAACGTCTAAATTTAACCAAAATTCTTTCTTCTAAAACAAAAATAATTATTTCACTCATTCTTCTTTCATGTTGAAATACAAGCAAAATGAACCAGTGAGTGTTTTAAAATTGAAAATGTTTTGGTTTTGTGTTATCAAATAATAACTTCTAAAAAAATGTATGCCATAAAGGACATTGAGCTATAAATTGTTGCCCTAAAGATACTTATACCTTTTAATGAAGATAAAGCCAGTGTGTAAATTACCAAACTACAGAACAGTGCAATAATGGAGGTTAAAAACAGTGCTATAGGCCCCCTAGGAAAGGAGCAGTCACAACCAGTTTAAATTAAGTGGGATTATGTAATCAACCAAAACCCTTTGTTATAGATTGAATTGGGTCCCCATCGAAATTTATATATTGAAATCCTAACCCTCAGTACTTTAAAATAGCATTGTATTTGGAGATACAGCTTTTAAAGAGGTAATTAAAGATAAATAAGGTCATAAGGGTGAGCCCTAACACAGTTGACTAATGTCTCTATAATTAAAAGAAATATCAAGGATGCAGGTGTAGAGAAAAGACTAGGGAGCGCAGAGAGGTGACTATCTGCAAGCCGAGGAAGGGCCTCAGGAGAAACAAAACTTACTGCTACTTTGATTTTGGACTATTAGCCTCCAGAACTGTGAGAAAATAAATTTATGTTGCTTAAGCCACCCAGTCAGTAGTTTTTGTTATGGCAGCATTAGCAAACTAATACATTCTTTATCACACACACACACACAAAAACAATGGTAGGTTTAACAGACTGAAAGACAATACATCCTGAACCTTAGATTCTATTTCCCTCTGTAAAACTGAATAATTTATAATACTGAACTGGTCTCTAGATTAGGCATCACAAACGTAAGGCCTATGGGGCTAGACAGATCAATGAATGAAAAGTTTCTGTAAGAAAATATGGAGGGGCGGAGACTGCGGCCAATGAGGTGGTGTGTTCAAGGGCAGGATAAAGAGGCTGACACCACTCAACTTTATTATGTTACGTAGGTGAAAGAAAACACGGCTGGCTGAATGTGGTGGCTCATGCCTGTAATCCCAGCACTTTGGGAGGCTAAGGAGGGTGGATCACCTGAGGTCAGGAGTTTGAGACCAGCCTGACCAATATGGTGAAAACTCATCTCTACCAAAAATACAAAAACTAGCTGGGCATCGTGGCGTGTGCCTGTAATTGCAGCTACTCGGGAAGCTGAGACAGGAGAATTGCTTGAAACCTGAAGGCAGAGGTTCCAGTAAGCCAAGATCCCACCACTACACTTTAGCCTGGGTGAAAGAGCGAGACTCCATCTCAAAAACAAACAAAACACACACACACACAAACACACACACACAAACACACACACATCTGGATATGATTTAAGGACTGGCAGTAGTAAATTCTGTCTAGAACTTAGTTTCTTTATATAAACCCTTTTACTAAATAATCTCTAAAGTTCTTTTTAGCTTCAACTTTTCCAGTCTATAATTTTTGTTCACTATTGGAGGTATTAAATAGAAGACAAACCAAGCATTCCCAAGAAAATTTTAGCCTTGATTTTATTAGTATTAAAAACCACTTAGTAATTCACAGTTTGGTCAAATTCTTCTCTAGAAATTAATTAATACCAAATGATAAAAAAAAGGGTTCTCAACAAAAGCTTGTCAATATTCCATACTTGGTAGCATATCTCAGTTTCACACTTTCCTGTGCTTTTAGGCAGTTATAATTATGCCCAATTTACAAATAAGCAAATCTGGATGTCTCACAGGTACTTAATATTCAAATGATTTGAAATTGAATAGACAGGAGGCACTGGAAAGAGCATAGGCATTGGAATCGGCTTGAATCCCCTTTCTGACATTCACTAACTTCTTGACAATCAGCAATGTTATTTAGCAACACTTAAATCTCACTAGGCCTCAGTTTACTCAGCATAAAATAAAGATGAACATTTATCTCATAGGTTTGTTGTGAAAACTGCGAAGAAAATATACATAGAGCAGCCTATCTCAATCCACAGCTATAAATAAATGTTCAAAAGTGGGAGGATAAGTAGTAGCTACGACAGCAGTAGTAGTGATAGTGGTAGCAAACAATAACAACTACTGTAACAGCAGAAACATGCCTGCCACATCTCAGGAAATACTCAGGGCCCCTTTCAACCTATCCCTACACTATCAAAAATAAATGAAAACTTGAATTTTTTTTCTATTTTACCAACATGCTTCTTAGCCCATATTCCTTACTTCTGTGAATTGCAACAGCACAGAAGTCGGTGATATGCCAAGGTGCCCATGCACCAAGATGATCAAGCCACAAATAGGAGATCTTCTGTAATCCCACTCTTTGCCTCATCCATGTCTGTCCTCACTTCCACATTAATCTGCCGCTAAAACCTATTGTGTTTTAGTCTTTCAACATCTTTGGAATCTATCCCTTCCTCTTCCTCTTACTGCTACTGGCTTATTACCTTTTGTCAGGATAAGCAATGGCCCTCCTGATACTTTCTCTCTGCATCTCTATCTCATTCCCTCCTCCCTTCATGCCTTCCTTCCCCCAATTTATTCCCAGTTTTCTGGTCACAATAAACAAATAGAAAATGCTGATTATATGACTCCCATATTTAATCTCTGCTAGAATCATAATGTTGTTATTGTTTTTAATAAAGCCCAAATCCTTTTGAAATGGCAGTGTGTTTTAGTGAGAATAAACACAGACTTTTGTCCTCTGGAAAAAATTCAAATCCAAGTTCTGGCACTGAATGTGGCATGAACATCTCTCATTACTGTTTCTCCAACTAGACTACGTTCTTTTTAGAAAGGAAACTTGCCATGTCCGACATCCCCAGAGTCATTCTCAGTGTCTAGCACAAAGAAGGCAGTACAAGATTGCTCAATGAATGCGAAGGAGCTAAGAATATGCTACCCCTAAATATGACTCTCGAGTATATTGACTATTTTGAGTTGAAGGCACTTAAAAAAGAGCAGGTGCAAGAAGACCCTGTTCTTTGTGCAGTTTCTTAAAAGCAAGAGATAACATTTCATTTGAGAAATATTTCTGCCCAATACCAGAAGGACAGGAAGTTGAGACTGAAGGAAATCTGTAAAGACCATAAAATGGGTACCTAATTTAGGTAGTGTTTTCAAGAAAGGCCTTTCTGGGAATGTCTAAACAAATATAAAAGGTGAAGAAGGGAATTTATTTTGGCATCTTTAAGATAGAAAGCAAACGTTTAAGGACACCACGAAGAAAACAATTTTTACTTTGAAATTGCTTTCATATCTTTAACAATATCAATCCAATCCACAATGTCTTCTGGACTAGGATCTCCTGGAAAACAGGGGATGCCTGATATGGGTTGGTTGTGTCCCCATCCAAATCTCAACTTGAATTGTATCTCCCAGAATTCCCACATGTTTTGGGAGGAACCCAGGAGGAGGTAATTGAATTATGGGGGCCAGTCTTTCCTGTGCTTTTCTCGTGATAGTGATTAAATCTCACAAGATCTGATGGGTTTATCAGGGCTTTCTGCTTTTACTTCTTCATTTTTCTCTTCCCACCACCATGTAAGAAATGCTCTTCACCTCCCACCAGTTTCTAAGCCCTCCCCAGCCATGTGGAACTGTAAGTCCAATTAAACATCTTTTTCTTTCCCGTCTCAGGTATGCCTTATCAGCAGCATGAATACACACTAATACAATGCCACTCCTTTCTTTTGTGTTATGCTGATATGTATAATTCCAAATTGCATCAGTGGCTACTCCATAAATGCTTATTGATTGAACATGTGAGAAAGGGTTAATGAGACAATATAAGTATGTATGATTTAGACCACACCATAGCAGTCACTTAAATTAAGAGCCTACTGTGCTCATTAACCAATCTGAAGAACCATTAGCAATGGAAAATAAAAAGAGTGAAAAGAAATATTGAAGAACAACATATTACAATTAAATTAATGGGGTTTAGGGAGGATCCACCAAAGTTCCCACAGCTTCTGCCTCTTCTTTATAATGCCATGGTTCTAATTTACCTCATTTATATTAATGAATAGAGGATAGCACAACTATTAGCGTAATTGAAAATTACACTAATGCTCAGCAAATCTAGTTCTAATTATTATAATTAATGAGAAGTTGATCATCTTGGGCCAGATTAACAATCTAAAGCAACTGAAATAGAGCAAAAGAGCTTTTTCTTGCTAACCCAGGTCTTTAGTCCTTTTTATTTAATGAAACCCTGAGCAAACTACTCAGTAATGTTATATACTAATTCACTATAACCATCCATTTACATAGATTTACATAGATTATATTTTTCACATTTATGTATTTATTTGAAATAATTATTTTCAAGTGCCTTAAAATATAGTCTTTGGATTGGCTTTATGCTGTGCTAATGTTCCAGTATGAAATTGAATAATACAATCAGTCTCATTTTTTTATCTACCTGGTTCTAAGTCATCTTTTAAGTGTTATCTCTTCCAAAAAAAATTATTCATCTAGGTGATCACCAGAATTAACCATTACAAGACATAAATCTCACCTATTTATTTAAATATTACAACTTTCCAAAAAGCTTGAAAAGAAAGAAATGACAAAAGAACTCAAGTTTATTTTACTCAGTTCAACATCTGACTTGCTATTTTGATCCAAGACACATGACATATTTTTCTTACCTTGATTTCAATTATGTACTTTTCCTTGATTCTATTTTATGAAGAATACAATACGATATCAATGCTTTATGTTTAGGTCTTGTTTATTTTCTATTTTCTGCTACTGATTGGTGTCCATGGAAACAAATCTGTAATCAATGCTAGACTCCTTGAGTGCAGTGGCCTAAGACTCCACTTTGAGAACACAATGAGGAAAAAGCCTCAATGGGTAAGATTTCAATGGGCTGCATGACAGACTTTTACTGAAGCAGGGAGAATTTTACATTATCATGGCCTCCGTATCCTGAAGGTGTTGTCCTATCTCAAAGCTGTATTTATTCTGCTCTTATTATCAAGATTTTCTTTCTATATTATGGGATTTTAGTTACAATAAATTTAAATACACAAATGTCATTTCTCCAGGCCTGTCCATAGCCTAAAAGTTGATGAATTAATTCACAAAATGATTTATTGAGAGATTGTTCTGTGTTAGCCTCTGTACTAGGCTTGAAATTTTAATGATGCAGACAACAAAATATCCTCATCTTTATGGGGATTTGCACTTAGTTGAGGAAATAAAAATAGAAAAAGTTAAAAGTAAGAAGGGAAAAAAAGGTGCCTTGGATCTATATAACAGGAAAGTATGCTAATCTAGGAGATGAGAAAAGATTTACCAGAGACAATTACATTTAAGATCACATGAAGGATGGAGTATCTGCTGGCTGTTTATCCTGGATGGGAGAACTAGGTCTCTGGGAAATAAAATGAAGTTCATCACTGGATATAAATTCAAAGATAAAGCCAAAGTAACATAATAAAAAGAATTTGGGGCTTAGGGCCCCATAGACCTGTGTTAGAGTCTGAGCTATACCAGTTCCAGGTCATATAACCTTCGGGAAATTATTTAATCTCCCTATTTTATGTGGCATGAAAGTGGAGATGATACGTGTCATGTCAGATGGCTGTGAGGATTATTTTAGATAATATGGATGAATTGCTTAGCACATTAACAGGTCCCCAAAGAATAGTGATTTTCTTTCCTTATTTAAAAACAGTGGCCCGAAAGTCTCTTTCTTTCAGAAAATTCACAAATGAAAAATTTGGGAGCATATTATGAAAATGCTTTTGATATAGACCTAAGGACTTTTAAAACTAGTTAGGGTTGGGCATGGTTTTAAAGGGACCTAAAACCATGGAGGCCGAGGCAGGCGAATCACAAGGTCAGGAGTTCAAGACCAGCCTGGCCAACATGGTGAAAGCCTGTCTCTACTAAAAATACAAAAATTAGCTGGGCATGGTGGCGTGCACCTGTAATCCCAGCTACTCAGGAGGCTGAGGCAGGAGAATTGCTTAAACCTGGGAGGCAGAGGTTGCAGTGAGCTGAGATTGCGTCACTGCACTCTAGCCTGGGCAAAAAAAAAAAAAAAAAAACTAGTTAGAAAAACAGGCTGTGGATTCATTCAAACCTGTATCAAGTCACTTTCCAGTCACTTACTAGTTGTGTTTCCTTATTTTGTTGTATTTGAGCCTTGATTTCCTCTGTAAACCAAGGTTATAACAGTCTCTAGGTAACACAGTGTTAGTAGAAAATGAGACACAGAAAGCCAAGTTCATGGGAGGGCTTCTGGCAAATAGTAATGTTTAACAAAAGTTAGTTGTTTCTATGACTATAGTGGTAGCAGTCGGAATGGTAACAATAGCAGCAGCAAGAGTAACAGATCATCTCTGGCTATTTTCTTTGAATAACATACCCAAAGCAAGAGGCAGGAAACGAAGTTGGGAGGACAAATTATTAGATAATGCACCAAACTGAATAATTAACAGTAGTCTGCAATACTCCCATGTTTCAGATACACTGCTTATTAAAGGTTTATGTGGTCAGGGGAGACTTAAAATAGATTTCTCAGGAAATATCAAAATTATCTATAGACAAAAGAATTTATAACTGACTGCTTCATCAGTTACATCTAAAGATGGTTAGTAATTGTTTCTAATGTTAGTATGTCAGCTGTGTATTGCTGCACAAAAACCACCCCAAGACTTGGTGGTTTAAACAACAACCATTTTATTTGTTGACAGTTCTGTGGGTTTCAATGGGCTGTGCTAAGAAAGGAGGCTTTTCTGGTTATTTTTCTTGGAGTCACTGATGTGTTCATAGTCATCTGATTGTTCAGCTAGTGCTAGACTGTCCAAGGTCGCCTCAATCACATGTCTAGAGGATGGCTCTGGCTGTCAGCAAGCTCCCTTTCTCTCTTTACATGGCTTCTCACCCTTAAGGAAAGTGACCTGAGCTTCTTTAGTTTGTGGTCTCAGGGAGGCAAGAAAATGATTAAAAAAACTGCAAGCTCTCTTTAGGCCTGGGCCCAGAACTTCTGAAATAGCATTACTGCCACATTCCATTGGTCAAAGCAAGTCACAGGGCCAGCCCAAATTATAGAGGTAGAGAAACAGACTGTACCTCTTGAGAGAGGAGCAACAAAGTCAAATTGCAAATGAGATTACATACAGAGTTAAGTGGGATTTCTAAAATAAATTCCTTTTTTTATTTTTATTTTTGGCAATCCACCACACATAGCTGGCTCATATTCCTTACACTTTCATAGTAATAGCACTATCTAAGTTTTATTGCCACAGGTAACTTAATCTAACTTCATTTACACTTATCCTAATGCATATAATATATGAAATAGTCAAATTACTCTATCTCAGTAGATCTTTACCTTTAATCTGCATCTGAATCATCAGAGAGCTTTAAAAAGGGGACCACTACTACCTGCTACTCAGGTATTCCAATTTAATTTATTAGACGTATAATCCAGTTATTACTTGATTTTTAAAGAAAGCCTCCATATGATGCTAACAGATACAGTTGAGAACTACTGTTCAAATAGCACTATTGTATATCTTATCCTAGTTCTTTTTAAATATAAACATTAGTGGACTTAAGAAGCTCTTTCCTATACTTTCTGTAATAACACTTACTATTTTATTTTTTGCTACCCTTATGTCATTTATTTTCTTTCCTGAGGGAATCTCTTCCTCTATCCTTAAAGTTTTTTCCAGGGATTCAGACAGTCTCAATTTCTCTAATCCTATATATATAATCAATACTTGATAACAAACTAATCTATGATTTCATTGCTAATGATTACCAAATTTTGATCCCCAGTCTAGAACTCAGACCTCAAACTTAAATATTCCAGTTTCCTACTGAACATCTACAAATGTATGTTACTTGGATATGTCAAATTTCGTATGTATTAAGCTGGACTTTGCTTTCTCTTCATCTTGTTTCTTCCTTTTCCATTCTCTGTTACCGCCATCTAACAATCATATAAGTGAAAAATCTGTTTGTCACTCTAGATATCTCCCTATCACTTTATCCTTACATCGAAGTCAAGAGATTTACCTTCCTAATAGCTCTCATCCCCATCAGCTCACTTCTCTTCTGACTGCTAATCCTTTGGTACCACTATCACATTTTGCTACAGATACAGCCTCCTTGCTGGTCTCTGTGAATCTGGTAATGCCTTAATTCAATATGTTTGCATACAACCACCAGAAAAACCCATCCAAAATACAAAACAGATCATGTGAATGCACCATGGAAAATATTTTGTGGTTTGCCATCATTGGGGATGTAGTCTATGGCCATATTATGACAGGCTAGGGGAAAAAATCTAAGTGCTTGGCCTTCGAGATCAAGGAGAAACAAAGTTTTTGACCTAGAGCTTAATTTATGCAGAAAAGGGTTTTAAGAAGATTGATGTGGCAGTAGTAGGGGAAACCTGAGGAAAGGAAGAACATTGGGCAACGATTGTAATAATTCAGGCACATGGTAATAATGATCTGGTCTAAGACAGTCATAATCTTATAAATGTGCTGACTGGATTCACTTATATTTATGATCATGAATCTCAAATGGGCACTCACAAAAGTCAGACAACCCTACTTAACTTCCATAGCAAATTCACTGTCCAACTCTCCAAGCTAACCCACAGTTCTTATTTCCTCTGTCCTCAAATCCCCAGCACCCCTCTCTTTGCCTCTCCTTCTCTGCTGCTATTCTCACCTAATATTTTCCAGCGAAAATAGACCATACTTTAAAAATTACCCCAACTTCCCTCTGTAAAATAATTTCCCACTCTACCTGACTGTGTACTCACCATTCTCTAACTTCCTCTGATTTCTCTGAAAGACGCATCCACTGCTTCTTTCTTTTTATATAGATCCTTTCCCATACCAAACCTCCTTGAGGACCTCCATGTCCTCTTTCTCCTCTTCGTGTTGTTTTTTCCTTCATATAAGCACAAAATATGCCTAAATATTGTCTTCAAAAATATTTCATTGTATATCTAATTTCAATTAACTTCTCATCTCTCTGCTACCCTTATAAAAAAAATTCACAATATTTGCATATATTTGGAATCTTTACACTTCACCACTGAAGTAGTGGCTTGAATTATGTTAATAGATTATTTGACACTCACTTCAAAAGGTGGGAACTAATTTTCCATAGAAATATCCTTTGTGACATAATTTTAATGAATAGAATAAGACAGAAGTGACAGTATGTAACTTCTGAGAATAAGTCATCAAAAGCATCATCACACTCTCTCCTCATTTGCCCTTGATTTCTTGCTTTGTAGGAAAGGCTGCAGCCCTATTGGTACCAGCACTATGGAAAGGCTTGGGTGCAAGGAATTGTGGCCTCCTGCCAATGGCCAGTGAGGAACTGAGATCTCCAGCCAATAGCCTTGTGACTAAGCCATCTCACAAGAGAATCATTCAAGACATGCAACCTTCAGGTGACTGCAGACCACCCACTGTCCTAACTGCTACCTCATGAGAGACCCTGAGCTAGAACCAACCAACTAAATTAGAATTTCTAATGTGTAGGAATAATGAGAAAAATAAAAGTGTGCTCATTTTAAGCCATTACTTTTTTTTTTTGATGTAGCAATACGTAACCAATACAACCACCTCCTCCCATTTTCATTTCAGCTCAATCCAATTAGATATTTTCAATTATCATGTCAATAAAATTAAATATATATATAAATTATATATATGTATATATAAAAATTGTTTATACCTGTTAAGCACATAGAACAGTATCTGGCCCTGAGAGGTGTTATGTTATTAAAATTACTATTACTACTATTATTATAAGCAGCAGTAGGAATATATGAGCCACTGAGGACTGCCATCTTGTAAAACCCAGTAGTTAATTCTCAGTTCCTGTTTTCTTTACCTCTGATGGTACCAGATATAAGTAGCTATTCTCATCTTATTGAAAGACATTTTTCTTTTAGGCTTCTTGATATCATCCTCCATTATAGTCTTTTTCATGGATTATTCTACTCTGCAAGACCTCTAAATATTGAAGTGTCCATGAATCTGTCCTCTGGTCTCCTCTCTTTTTTATTTATACAAACTCCATAGGTGATTTTATCCAACATCAGGGCTTTGTATATCATTATTATTCTATATTCTAAATCTTTATCTTCTGTCCTCATCTCTCCCATAGGCTCTAGGCATATGCATTTCCTTCTCAACATTCCCATGTAGATATCTGTTAGGCTTCTTGAATTTAGCATGTCCAAAGAATTCTTGATTGCCTGTATACTTTAATTTTACTACTCCTGCCACTAAAATGTAAGCTCGATGAATAAAGACAGTTTTTCATACCAGCACTAGGTAAAAGGGATTAGGTGCTTTAAATAGTGGCAGGCAAATAAGTACATTAGAAATTTTTATAAATGAATAAATATTTCACTATATGTGAAGAAAGAAAGGTTGAATCGTTTAAAACATCTTGAAAAATATAAATATTTTTAAAATATCATTTTAAAGGCTCATAAAGGTATTTTTTCCCAAAATATTTAATAACATGCCAAAAAGCATGGAGAAATAAATTATTATGGTATATTCCATGCTTAGATTCCTTATGATAATTTTGATCTTCAAAATTATTTGTATTGTCAGAAAATACAACAAATGATTATCTTTTCTTTATGTAAATAATTGGAAAATTATGATCAGATATTTCCCTGCCATTGTTAAGATTTCTACTAAACTTAGCAGTCTCTAACAGTATCTATATTTGAAAGAAAAATGTACGAACCACTGCATTTTCTAAACACTATTTTAAGATGCATTTTTCAGTTGTCTAACATTTTGTTGAGCTTGTAATGTGTGCCCAGTACTACACAAACACTGTGATATCAAAATAAATAATAGTTAATTCTCACCAGTGCACAAGACCATGGCGGACACAGACATGAAACCAATCACCCCAAAGCCGTGTGAAACTTGAAGTCATGTCCATGGGGATGAAGATGATAGGTCAACTAACTT
Organism: Piliocolobus tephrosceles; assembly: GCF_002776525.5. Lineage (NCBI taxonomy): Eukaryota > Metazoa > Chordata > Mammalia > Primates > Cercopithecidae > Piliocolobus > Piliocolobus tephrosceles. The sequence continues at coordinate 112,067,665 of NC_045435.1, forward strand.
TGCAAAGGAAGTCTGGGGATATTCTGCAGAGTCACAGCGTTTCTAAAAACAGTCTAGTTATGATAAGGTTTTCCCCACAAGAGTGAAACATGCATCCAATCAGTCATAATTTTTCAATGTTTTTCTACTTTTCCCCCTTTCCCTATCTTGATAAAACATTCAGACAGTCTATAACATTCATATTTTTTCATGTCAATATCCTTGATACAATTTCTTATTTTTTAAAAATAACCACAGGTATAATGTTACTAAAGTATTTACACTAATTCTTTTTAAAAATATCTAAACTACATGAAACACACCAAGTTTTCTAGTATCTTCAGTTGTTTTGCTCGGTATCAGTGATTCAAGACAGATATGTTAAGCTTGGTATCACCAGAGCCATCTAAACAGAATGTATAGTTGACCTCCCATATCTGCAGACCCTGTATTTATGGATTCAAATGACAGCAGGTAAAAAATAATTAGATGCATAAAATAAAAAGTAACAATACAAATAACAATGAAAAATAATACAAATCAAACATACAGTGTGCCAACTATTTACATAGCATTTACACTGTATTAGGTATTGTATGCATTCTAGAGGTAATTTAAAGTATACAGGAAGATATGTGTAGGTTATATGCAAATATAATGCCATTTTATATAAGGGAATAAAGCATTAGTAGATTTTGGTATCAGCAAGAGATCCCGAAACCAATCTCCCACAGATACTGAGGGACAACTATATTTGTCCAAGGAAAACTTTTCTCTTAGTCCACTTAGCAATGAAACTAACACTCTTCAAGTCATTTCACTTTTGACTATTGAGCATCAAGTCTCTCGTAACCAAGGTGACAAGTTTCAGCTCCCAGTTTAACAGACAGAAGGCAATTATCTCTCTGAGGTAAGAGTCCGTCCTCAGTACCTTTCTTCTCAGCTAATGCGTCCCACTCCTTCACTTTTCTTTAACTTTTGTGCACCAGTGACTTATATCATAACTTTATTCTGCCTTTTATTATGTCTGATCCACTTCACTAATTTGAAATCATACACAAGAGCAAACTTTTCACAGTTAAGTGTAAACTGCAGGCTTTAAAAAAAAACAAAACAAATTGTGTCATACTCACTTTGACAATGAATGCCATTAAACAATACTTTGTTGTTAAAACAGCTGAAAAGAGTGACTTAAATACAATGTAGGAATCTGCAAACAACTTAGCTGGGCGGTTCTGACTCAGGATAGCCCGTGATGTTTCAGTCAGCCTATTGGCTGAGGCTGCCATCATCTGAAGGCTTGACTGTGGCCCTAGGATCTGCACAGCAGGCAAGAGATCTCACTACATGGCTCTCTCCATAGGGCTACTCATGACATGGCTATTGGCTTCCCACAGAGCGAATTATCCAAGAGAGACATGGGGAGAGGTAGAGAGTGAGAGTAGAAACCCAAGACAAAATCTTCATGGTCTTTTGTAACCTAATATCACAAGTGAAATGCCATCACACATTACACGGACCAACCCTGCTACAGTGTTGCAGGGGAGTAGACACATGTTTAAATACCTGAAGGCAAGATTACTGAGACAAAATTGGAATATGGTTACATCAAAGTTGCTGTGAGAATGAGATACTATCTGTAAAACATGTAGAACCATGTCTGTCTCATAACAAATATTATATAAGTTTAACCTATGTATCTTTCTCATTATCATCATCTACAGAGTCAGGATGTAATTATATAACTGTGAGATGGGGGATGAGCCTGCCAGACATCTTCTACTCCCCTCAAATGGCTAATAATACACAGAACTATAATCCTAGTAGTGCCATTACTTATGAGACCTGAGCATGCTATTTAATCTCTTTTCCCCTCAGTTTCTTAATCTTGAAGATAAGGTACTTGAATTAAAACAAAATCTACACTGTCCCCTCTAATTCAAGTATCCAATTATTCAATAATTTTTTCCTTCCCCTGTTCAGTGTTTCACAAATTAAACAGGAAAAATACATGTTCCCCATCTTACTCAAAACTTTGAATCAAATTATTAACTTACAATTTTCAGAACTCCCTTGAAATTCTTGCTTTTAAGATTGCTTTTTAAGCAATATTATAAAGAACCAATATTGTATTCTGAATTTTGTATGGATAAATGCATATGTATATGCATATATATACACACACACACACACACACACACACACACACACACATATATATATCTTACATATAAATCTAAGTTAAAATGATTTTCTCAACCAGGTGTGGTGACTCACATCTGTAAGACCAGTGCTTTGGGAGGTCAAGGTGGGAGGATCACTTGAGGACAGAAGTTTGAGACCAGTCTGGGCAACATAGTAAGACCTTATCTCTACAAACAATAAAAAGATGATTGTATTATATATATTTTACTAATATTATGTCATTATATTACATATTATATTAATATTATATAATGATATTAAATATTATATATTGTTTCTATATTTTAGAAACAAGGTCTTGCTCTGTAGCCCAGGCTGCAGTGGAGTGGCATGATCATGGCTCACTGCAGTTTCAACCTCCTGGGCTCAAGCAGCCCTCCTGCCTCAGCCTCCTGAGTAGCTGGGACTATATATGCATACACAGTGACACACAGCTAATTTTTTTGTTGTTTGTATACTAAAATGCATGCTTATGAAACTGAAACACATAGTAACCTAGAGCATTTGATTTTATTCTTTTAAAAGGCAAGTCCTTCTATCTAGGTTAGTTGGAAGTACTTATAATACCCTGCACTGGTTTTCAGAAAATTCATTACATATTTTAGAAAAAGTAGCTTTTGGAATAAAATAATGTTTTATTTCTCAATACCATCAAAGATTTTGTTTCCAAACCTCTGCCTATACACTAGCTATAATATTATCCCACAAATGCTATAGATATCTAGATGAAGGGTAAAGCAGAGAACACATTCTATTGGCAGATTTTCTTATAGTTAGATAGCCCCAGATTATTAGTAGGGTAATACTTCTAGATAAACACTCAAATCTCAATTGCTTCTTATTCATAGTAACTCCAAGATGAGTGTCCTTGAGTAGAGAGCAACTTTTTCTCCAAATGATGATTGACATTCCATTGCCAGAACTCAGTTATACGATCACACTTAATACCAGGAAAACCGGAAACTATATTCTAGAAAGTGTTTCCAGAAAAAGGACAGAGTTGTTTATCAATTATGATATTTTGTATACTAATTCTGATGTAACCCATAATAGAGCTAAAAAGAACTTTAACAATCTTCTAACCACCTAATTTTATAGATGAGGATGATGATGACTGGAAAAATTTAGTACTGGAATAATTTAGTAAAATCCACAATAAGGTTAATGTAGAATCTAGACTTTACCACTTATTGCCTGATAGGAAGGTCAGTTCATGCTATTTCTAACAGACCTTGTGAAAACAGCCTTTGCTACTCTAAGCATTAACTGCAGAGTCTGCAGCCAACTTTGCCCCCGCAAGACTCCCATCATCATATCAGCAGACCTAAAGTCTATTGCCAACTGGCCAGGAAACTCACTTAGAATGAGCAGGACCTTTAAGGGACAATTAACTTTAAGAATTTGATACTTTCATATAAGATAAGGACAAATGTTGTCAAAATCAATGGATGCCAACTCATAAATAAAATAACACAAGATACTGCTAACAAATCTAAGTGATTGCCTTGCCTATTAAAATGACACAATCTAGCTAGAAGATGAGTACGTAAGCCCTGTATTCAGTTAAGTCACTTGGACTAAAGGCATTACTTTGGGCATGTGATCACTGAAATTTAGACTCTTCATTCTCAATGCTTATGCAACTTTGCGTTGCCTAGAGATAAGAAATTACTACTTCCCATGCAATAGATACGCTTCCAGAAAAACATGTTAATCTTTGCAATGATTTCTCCCAGATCATCGTTTAATGAACATATTCGCAGTACATACTTTTTAGAATCTTTCCCAGGGACCTCAATGATTCCCCTATGTATTGTGTTCAGCAATCTTGTTACATTTTGTGAACTCACCGCAGTAGTGCCCCTCTGTGATATAATTCCTCAGAACAATCACCAACTGTGTGTTTCTAGAGCCTGTGGGCAGCAGGCAGCACAATGGCACAAAGTATCTGTTTTGCCAACAAAATAATAATCTCCAAGATTAGGGTCTATTTTTACTTGATTTTAAGGTATGAACAATTTTTATTTTCAGGTTGCCTATACTCTGACATAGTCCTGTGAATAGTTATCCAACAGTTTACCAGTACATTGTACCAGCTGAGTTCCTAAGAGTGCCAAACAAACACATATGCTCCTGCAAAAGCAGTTGAAAACTGGCCTGGTTTTTACAAACTAAAACTTGGAGCATTCTAATGTCTCTAAGTACACTACCATAAAACAATTTTTAAGGAACTGTTGTCACAGTTACTCTCAAAGCAGATGTCCACCAAATTCATTTCACAATTTCCTGAATTAGACTTCTTTTCCAGCATCAAAACACCAATAGAAAACTGTTGTGTTTTAAACTTCGAGAGAACATGCCAACACTTTGGAAATAATTACTTTTTGAAAGATAATTATTACATAAACAATTGATTGCACAGCTAAGTGAGTATAAATGCCTCATAAAACAAACCTAATATAAGCAATTATATTATCTACAAGCAACAACGGATATAATTAAATTTATTATGACTGTACAAGATAGTCCTTTCCAACTTCACACTGATTGAATGTAAGCAGTCTAAGTATAGAAAGAATTCATCAAGAATTAAAATTTATCCCAAATTCAACAAATGTATTAACCTATTTGTAATGTAAGAAGGAAAAATGAAAACAATGGTATGCAAATGTAGCAGTTTTGTTATTTCAACTACATAACTCTCCTTGTGCTGGCACTTGTTTCACGTAGAAGATTCACAAAGAAAAACAGATTTGAACTGCACATGTAATCAGTTACTGAATCACTCCACTTAAATTTCAATTTCAATGACTATTGAAGCAATAGAGTGTAAACCCTTGGGGATTGATAAAGGTAGTCATGTAACAAACACTGGACTCTATGGGAAACACATTTGATCTTATTATCTGTGCTTCCCATTCCTGACAGTTTGGACCACCTACCTGATCTCTCTTCCATTTGGAGACAAAGCCACTCTTTCAATATCCTCATTTACTTATTCAGTAAATAGGCATTGGGCATCCTAATATAGTCTAAGCATGCTATTACATTTTAGGAATGCAAATAGAAATATGATAAGGTCCAAATTGATTAGACAAAGATAGATTTGTAAATAAATAATTATAATAAAGGAATAAAGAAACAGAAAAAAAAAAAGTCTGGATATTATTCAATGCTTAAACAGAAAGCAAGCTGTCAGTTCCTACTGGAGGAGAGGATGAACTAGATTATGGTGAAAGGTTACATGGAAGAGGTGATGCACAGGATGAGTAGGTGTTTTTCAACTGTCAAAGAAAGAAACGATGTCCCAGAGAAAGGAAACTACATTAACAAACTATCCTGGCAATGGGGAAAAATGAGTTTGCCAAAGATGATGCAGAGTTTACAAGTTGAGACTGGAATTAATTAGACAAAAATGGAATCCTGGTCTTCCTGTTTTGCTCATCCTTCCCCTCTGATCTAATTTAGACACACTGAGTCTCAAAGCTTCTTTTATTCAATTCATTGAACTATCTTATTCTCTTGAAAACAGCAGTAGAATAAACTATGAATCTGTCACCTCTGAAAGTTAATATGCTACTCATTTAAAGATTCTATTCCAAGCCTAAAACTAAATTAAAGAGGCAAATATTACACTGGTCAATGGAATGTTTCTTGGAATGAACTCAACAACTACAAAAAAAAAAAAAAAATTATCCCACCACAGTTTAAAACTTTTTCTATTGGGTCTTCCTTCTCAGCCTCTAGAAGCTATCTGGGGCATACCCCACAGCTTAAGTTGCTTTGGAATTGTATAACTAGCTCTTTTTAAGTATTAATAACAAAAATACTAATCAAATCCGATATAATAATAAAAGTCAAAACAGGTATCTCGTATCTCACAAACAATAACAAGCTTGTCACCTTTCTGTAGTTCAGGCCTGGCCTAGGCTCACTAGCCTTTGGTGAGGAAGAGGGGCTTGATCTGTTATTTTACTCCTGTCCTTCTTTCTTCCTTCTGACTCATTGTGCTGTCTCACATTCTTGCAGCAGGGAGGGGAGAAAAAGAATGAGAAAAGGCAGATGCAGTTCTCCCCTGGCTGTCAAGGAAGTCTCAGCATTGCTTCAAAGCCCTTTTAGCAGGCCCAGATGCTTAGATGCTTAGAATGAGGAAAGGATGCTTGTCACTTTTTTCTTTTTTTTTTAATCAGTCCTGTGGCCTAAATTGACTCTCAGGGAACAAAAATATAAGCATCCCTTGTAGCTTGTATGTACAGTAACAGAGCAGGGACAACTACAGCAGAGAGTGACTAAAGCTACAGACAGAAGGAAAGTAAAAGTGGTGAGTACTGATAGAGAATGCTACATCCCTGAACAGGAGGAGAATGGCTTGTGTCAAGGAAAAAAAAAAGGTTTAAGTTCTCTTTCATCATTTCCTTCAGTTACGAGAATTGTTGCAAAATACTGTTCTGTTTCTCCTTTGGAATCCTCATTAGAAACTTCTTCTGTTATGCACCTATGCCTGCTGATGCTCCTCTCGTCCCACATTCTTGTTACAATCTCCAGCGGAAAAGGACCTCCATTCCATCATCTTGATCTAACCTCACTGTGTCTCCCCATTCCACCTTCTCCAGAACTGGCAGGCCCAAAGAAATGTTTTTAGATCCTCCAAGAGATAGAGTCAGCTAGTCCATTTATCTATGGATTATACATAAAGCTTAATGGCTAATATTAATTGAATACTTATATGTGGCAGGCATTTGTTATGTGATTTATAGGAGTTTTTAACTTTATATCACTAAACCCTATATAATATATGTACTTTTATTTTTATTTTATAGGAGATAAAAGTGAGGCCTATAGGGGCTAAATAAATTGCCCATGTCCAACTAGGAAAGAAGCCGAACCCAGAAAGTCTACAGTACTCTGCCTCTCATAGATAAATATTTGTTTCATCCAATGACAAAATTCCTTTATATTTTTTAGACATCATTCTGCCAAATAAAAACCAAATTGTCAACATCACCTATTATGCTTACTTTAGTGAGTCCATAAAGGACTACAAGATTACCATGACAAGATTACTTCTAATCATGGAAAGAAAATGAGATCTGCAAATATATCCTAGTTATTTCTTGGCTATCGAATGCTGTCTATCCAGGCTGATCTTCTGCAACTGACTTCATGAGACTCCCTTTAAACTGCCAAGAGGTTTGAAGAAAGTGGGCCCAGCATGGTTTAGAAATAATAATTCTTCAGAGGTGAGTGCCCACTGACCCCAAAAGAAAGCTAACTCCCTCAGACAGCTATATCCCAGATATCATATAGCTTATTAACAACCTAGTGTTTTTCTTTTCCATATCAGATTTTGTGAATATCATCACTGGGCAATAATCTCCAGAAATTGATTGACTTAAGTGAAATTTAAAAAGAGAGTATTTAAACCAATCCAGTAAGATTCGCACCAAAACCTGGAAAAACTGGAACAAATCACAAGTTTTCAGTGTAGTTTTTGAAACAGTATCACTAGCATCATCTGGGAAAATTTCTGAGCAATCCAAATTCAGGGGTCCCACCCCAGGGAGGCCTAATAAATCGGACACTCTGTTGGTACAGCCTGATCATCTGTTTTTTAAAAAGTTCCCCAGGTGATTCTGATCTTCACTAAAGTTACAAAAACACTGTACAAGACAAATGAACTATTACCTATGGGGGCAACCTGCCTCAGAAGCCAGGAGCCTCAGGCTCTGCTATCTCTATTTGTCTTTATTTAACTTTAATACTATTTAATCCTTTGTCTACACACCACCCTCTTCAGCAAAGGTATGTATGAGTCACCAGACAAGCATTGTTCTGCCAGTGTCTCTATTTGAGAGGTATCATCATTTGTGATAATCTTTAAGTAAATTCCCAAACCTTATTAGCTGATCATTAAGTAAAGTCTTCTTAGATCCTAAAACCTTTCACTGCTTTCCAAAATTTAAGGACAAACTTGAAGAGAATATTCAAACAGGCATCTGTTGTTTTAAAACACTGAGATGCCCTAAGGAACCCCAGAAAATCAGTCTGTGAAACTTCTCTGAACTTATTTTATTTGGCACTGAACGTGAAAGAAATTGTTTTTAAAATAACTATGGAAATTGGTAGAATCTCCTGATATGGTACACTTGCCAACTTTGAAAATGTGTCGTGAATTATATTTGTAGTTGTATTTCAAGAAAAGGTTACGTATAAATAGAAGACGGTGCCGTAACTGATGGCCTGTGGAGGCCGTAATTTTTCATTGTACCACTTTCATTACTTGGATAGCCATTTCAATCTTTCTTGGAGTAAAAGAAAAAAATGTTTTCAATTACATTTCCTAAAGGTAATGAATTTTACTCTTTGAGTTACATTTAGATTCATGAAGCATTTTTATAAGGAGACTTTAAAAAATAATATATTGTTGTTAACAGATGCAGAAATGTCAGAAATCTACACTAACCACAATTAAAACTGCAAATTCAATGAATTATCCAGAAGATGCATGCCTTAGGTCTTAAGTTAGAGAATCTTTAATTACATGTATAAATGTTTTATGAACTTCTCTTACAAGGTCTTTTAGCTAGCCTAGGTTCCCCTGACAGAAGAATAACAGCAAACCTCTCAGATCATGGAATTTTCCCATTCCCATTTTACTAGGCTATTCTCCATGTTCACATTATTTAACATTCTCTATTGTGTTCTTGGATCTGCATTTTAATGGTCCTTACATTCCATTCAGAAGATTATTTACTGAGTGTACCAAATCATATCCCATTGGACCAAAAGAACAAAAATATCAGCAAATACATCTCACTATAAACACATACAATATACACTTTTATCTAAATTTAGCCAGTGTTAGCATCCAAATGGCTCTACCTCCTCAACCATTTTATTGTTTTTCATAGGATATCCTGATGTTTATTTCCCTGTATTATCTAAATGTATCTAAGTCTCACTGTCAATCTGCAAAATGGAGTTTTGTCAATCACAATATAATGCATCCTCAATGCAGTATGGTTTTCATTTCATAACTTACTTTTTATGCAAATTTAACCTTTAATGGAGCTACAAACAGTTGCATTCAAGCTACATCTGCATAACATTTCTCAGATGGTTTAAATGTAAAAGGGGTGGAAATATTTTAGAAATGTAAATACCCCAAGTATTTGATGCCAGACTTAGTAAAATTGTCCAGTGAGCTTATTGATTTGTTTTGTCAGTATTCAAGTTGCCTGATTAGGGCAGTGGGCTTGATCCCCTTCAGTGGATGTGCCACAAGGAATATTGCAAATAGGGTCATGACTAATGGGGTCAAATCCCCAGGTAGAATATGCCAAAGTCATATCTAAGTTGACTCCAAGGAACAGTGGCATTAGAATGTACCTGAAAATTTTTCTGTAAACACATTATATTAGAGAGTAAAAGCCTTACTTACTTAACTTTAAATGCCTTAATTTCCATGAAATCTAGCCACTGGGGACAGAGAACAGTGTGTGTGTCATGTGTGTTTCTGTGTGTGTTTGGTTTTAGACGAGAAAAAAAAATAATAAAGTGATTAATTCCATTAGAAAAAATAGAAACATGGAGTAGTCATGCACCTCTTTTCTTGCTGTTCTGAGAGTAATGTGGTAACCTGTTCTGGGGAAAAGCTTGCAACAGAGCATGGCACACAGTAGACACTCGATAAATGTTTCCGGAATTATATGAATGTCTAGTCAGCCATGGCCCAAGGGAATAGACACTGTTCTTCAACTATCTGTGTATATATTCATGGCTGCATCCTCCCACTCTACCTACCCAGACAAATTTATTTTTATTGTTTCATATTATACAAAGGAGGCAACATTGACTTCTATCAAAATATCTGTAAGGGGATACATGAAAACACATCTTAAATATCCACCTCCTGAGGTTTATTTGAACTCCATAAGAGCAGGGATTTTGTTTTGCTTACTGGTGTAGTGCCTAGGACTACACCTGACATGTAGTAGGTATTTAATAATGATTTATTGGAAGGATGGGGAAAGAGGGGAGGGCAGCGGAGCAAAAAGGATCGGAGGGGAGGTGAGGAAAAAGGAGGAGAGAGGAGAGGAGGGGAGGGGAGGAGAGGCAAGAAAGATTGGGTCCTAAATGACCTGGTTTTTGCTTCCTGAATAAAATGGTTTTAACCAGAAGCCCATGTAGCAAACCAGTTGAGGTTATAAGTTCTGAAACAAGACCTCATTTTAAACTTGCCTTTTATGTTTATTAACCATATCACTTGGGCACATTTCTAGACCTTTCTGTGCCTCAATTTCTTTTTCTGTAAACCTGTGATGATTATAATACTAGTAACTTCCCACAGAGTTGTTGTAAGGATTAAATGTGAAAATATATTTAGCAGCCCCCAAAGAATATTTCCTCCTACCATTATCCTATCACTAATTTCCCCTAAGGAGATGGCTCATTTCTAATATGATGTATAGTCTACCACCATCACTGGGACACAACTGAGAGTGAAAGAGGAGGGCACTAAAATATCAAAAATATTCAATTGACCTACAAGTGTAAATGCAGAGACAGTACCAAGCAATCAGTGACATCTGTTTCCACTACTCATCATCCAAACCTAATATCAGGCAGGCTTCCTTATACCCAGATAGAAATCCATCTTTAGTACCGACTGTTATCACTTTTAAAAGCAACACCATAGATTTCAATTTAGTGCATTAATTTCCATGGGTTACAAACACAACCACCTCAGCAACCTCCTTAAATGTCTTCCCATTACCATGTTTCAGTCCAATATTCCCTTCTATTATCTGTTCCTGTCTGCCTTCCTCAATAAACTGAGGTCATGGTCCATTTTCCAGTAGTGTGTGGCTCAGAGTAAAAGCAATCACAATAGATGGGCATACTGAACTCAATGTTTAGGGCCAAACACCCCCGACTTTCTTCTTTATTCAATTATCTCTGAGGTAATAGGAAAATTGCTATCACATGCAATTCCTGTCTAAAGTGGGGAAAATCAGCAATTGATATGAGCTGCAGTCTGAGAATTGTATAATTAGGCCAGAATGCTTAATGTTAAAAGAGTCGTGAAGGGGAATAGAGATTCATTTGTAAGACAAATATGTATTGGATACTTACTAAGTGCTGAGTGCTGAAGATTAAAATATAAGTAAGACAAAAGCCTACTTTAAGTGTTGTAGAGAAAATTAGTGCAATGTAATGTGGTAAGAACTGTGTTACAAAGATGAACAGATTACCATAGTGGTATCACAAATTAGGATCTGATGGGTCTGGAGATTTAGTTGTACCAAAGATGTAGTATGAAGCAAATAAAAGTTTACAGAAGAAGTGCTTGATCTTTGGCCTTGGAAATGAATAAGAATTTGTCTAATGAATTAGACAGGGGAAGGCAACAGAGGTAAGAGAAAAAGCATGTTCGAAGGCATAGAGTAACATAAAATTATCTTAGGTTTAGAAAACTGAACAGAGTTTGGTATGCTTGGAGTAAAGGGTTTGATATAGGGGAATAATAACAGAACAAGGCTATAAATCAATGTTGAATAATACAGGACATCACTAGTGGTTTTAAGGAAAGAGAAATTATGGCAGTAAGAACAGAGTGGGGGTAATAATAGAAAAATATCAGTTAACCAGCAAGTATTTGTAAAATATTTTGAAGTATTTTGCTAGACATATTGCAGTAAGGATGATGTAACACAAAGTTATATTGATTACGACATTTAAAGTTGAAGGCATCTCTCTATCAACAAGTAAAAAGAATATAAAAGCTACTTAAGCACAACTTTTGTTTCATTACCTGACCTCTTTATATTAATTTTATCTAAATATATATTGCCTCACCATCTACTATCAATTAAAATTAAAAAAGGTTTAGAAAAAGAAGGGAAGAACACAGATTAGTATCAGCGTAAAATACCCTTTCAAGCATAACCTCTCTATATACTTTGGAGATAATAAATTCATTCTATTTTCTCTTTTTTTGATAATTTTACTTGAGTCATATCTGTCAGCATATTAGTTCATAATGTGAGCTTGCAGGTTCTTTCTTACCATATCATTTAGAAGGCTGTCCCTAGTTTGCTGTTCTAATTGAAAAAGCTAATGATACAGTCTTCCCTCCTGAGAATTACATTCACATCTCAAGTTAACATGACTCATGAAGGTATTTTTACTACATTTACATCTCAACTTAACATGACTCATGAAGGTATTATTCCAAATATGAAGTTTGGAATACTTTCTAACTAAAATAGGGTTGTATAGGTCTTCAGTGCAGGAAATGATGTAATTTGAAATTTTAAGCATTATTCTCTTTATATGTAAAATTATTTTTCTTTATTAAAAAAATAGAAATGTGAAAAATACAGATTGGCATGTTTGCTAACAACACTGGAACATCCTTCTCTCCTTTATCTTCTTCTCTATCCTTCCATCCTTTATCTAAAGAGAAAAATAGAGAGGAAAGGAGATAAATAGCTAGATACATAGATGAATAAAGTGATAGATACAAACATACATAGGTAAATAGCTATTTGATTCAAATGAAATTAAATTACAAATTATTTTGTAAGTTCCTTAATTTTCAGTTTGACCATATTTCTATTTTATTAGTTTTATAAAATGTTACCTTTATGATGTTAAGTATGTCATATCACGAATATAATTTGTTTGACTAGTCTTTTATAGTTGCATGCTAAAATTGTTTCAAATTATTGACAATTAAAACAAAGTTGTGCACAACCTTACTATTTGGGGGAATAATTTTCGAGGATGACTTCTTTAAAAAAGGCTTTGAAGTCTTCAAGAACACCATATATAGCTCAAAAAAATGTTAAAAGTATCAAAGCCCAAATTTTAAAAAGATCCTAGCATTTTTAGAAAAATAGTGCTCACTTAATTATCAACTCAGTGTTTTTCAGCTATAACACAAAATCTACTGTGATGAATAGAATCATGTATATGTATGTTTTACACAGCAGAGTATAATAATAAAAATCAGTTCACTGGTCAAATTAGTCAAACCAAGCATATTTCCAAGGATTTGTGGACAACCAAAATTTGTGATTCTCAAGATATACCAGGCATTATAAAACTTGTGGGAACTCTTCAGAGATGCAGATTCCCAAAATCTACTCCTCACTCTCAATTCATATTCAGTAGGTTTGTGGGTAAAACCAAGGAATCTACATTTTCATCAAGTATATAAGATCTGGGGACCACGAAACTTTCTCTGTAAAGGGATAGATAGTAGATATTTTAAACTTTGGTATTCTCTGTCTCTTACTTTTGTTGTCATTGATTGTTTTTTGTACTCCTTTAAAAATATGAAACCAATGCTTAGCAAACTGGGCCATAAACAACTGACACCAGGCTAGATTTGACCTACTGGCTGCAGTTTGCTACTACAGGTCAGGCTAGATTTGACCTACTGGCTGTAGTTCCCAATGCAAATAGACAATGGATAACAATCTGAGAACTGCTGCTCAAGACCAGTGCACGAAAAGGAGCACAGAAAATCTGGGAATGGGATAGTTATCTCCATATGCTATTATCTGGCACATATTAGTATTACTCTTGCTCCACACTTCTTCTGAATAGCAATGAAGACATATTCTGTTGTTGAATGTTTAGCTACTGTAGCTAAGGGTAACTTTGTTTGTTTTCTTTGGCCATGTCCTAAAAGGACAGAACACTGATCATTTGTCTACATTGAACTGTAAGATTATACTAACATTCCTTTGTAAAGGGTACAGTGCAATGGTGTTCTGTGTTTATATTATGGCTCATTTGTGATGTTAGTCCTGGTCCAAATTCTGAGGTTGTAGATGGAACTAAAGTCAGTGTAGTGTAAAATATATTAAAAGCCAATAATGGCTGATTACTGAATTTTTTTTTAACACCAATATAAAAAATTGTATTTTTCAATGATGGCTGCAACAATTTTCCCCATCACACTGGGTGACTTTGACACGCTGCCTACTAAGAGATGGTATCAGTGACAACCCTCCCCACCCCTTGAAACTGGGCAGAACCATGTAACCATGGTTGTAACCATGGCAGAAGTGATAATTATGTGACTTTTGAGGCTGGGTCATAACAGGTAAAACAGATTCCCACTGGCTTTCTGGGGACACTTGCATCTGAAACCCTACTGTGGAGTTTGAGAAAGGCCATATGAAGAGGCTATGGGTAAGTGCTATGGCCTGAATGTTTATGTTTCCCCCAGATTCCTATGTTGAAATAATCACCCCCAGGGTGATGGTAGTAGGAGGTGGGAACGTTGGGGAATGATTAGGTCAACAGGGTGGGATCTCTGGGAGATGATTAGGTCAAGAGGGTAGAGAAGTCATAAAAGGAATTAGTGCCTTTATAAAAGAAGCACCAGAGAGATCCCTTTCTGTTCTGCCATGTGAGGTTAGAGTGAGAAGACAGCTGTCTATGAGGAAGTGGGCCTTCACCAAACATCAAATTCACTGGCACCTTGATCTTGAACTTCCCTGCCTCCAGAATTGTGAGAAATAAAATTTCTGTCGCTTATAAGTCACCCAGTCTATTGTATCTTCTTATAGCAGCCTGAAAGAACTAAGACACTAAGTGTTTCAACTGACAGTCCAGATGAGGACTCAGTCTAAAACCAGTATCAATGGACAAATACATCAGTGCAGATGGCCCTAGATGATTCCAGCCCCCAGTTTTTGAGTCACCATGGCCATCAAATCTTCCCAGAAGGGACCCCTGACATCATGGAAGAAAGAAAAGCCATCTTCATTGTTCCGTATCCAAATTCCTGTCCCATAGAAGCCATGAAAGATAATAAAATTACTGTGTTATGTCGCTTAGTTTTAGGAAGATTAGTTAAGTAGTAATAGTAACAATAAAGTACCAGACAAAAGTTATCCTTAGTGACATTTGATAAATTCAACATTCATAAAAAAATAAATTCTGGCCAGGTGTGGTGGCTCACACCTATAATCCTAGCACTTTGAGAGGCCAAGGTGGGCAGATCACCTGAGGTCAGGAGTTCAAGACCAGCCTGGCCAACATGGTGAAACCCCGTCTCTACTAAAAATACAAAAATTAGCTGGGTGTGGTGGCACAGGCCTGTAGTCCCAGCTACTTAGGAGGCTGGGGCAGGAGAATTGCTTGAACCCGGGAGGTGGAGGTTGCAGTGAGTGGAGATCATGCCAATGCACTCGTCTGGGCGACAGAGTGAGACTCCATCTCAAAAATAAATAAATAAATAAATAAATAAATAAATAAATAAATAAATAAATAAGTTGTATATGGGCATCCATGAATATATTGATGTGTAAGCAGGCCCTAATGACATTTCAGGAAACATTTTGTATTTTAAATAATTAAATTTAGTTATGGGTTTAACTGGCAAAAATTAACAATGTGTCAAGTTTCATGTCAAAGGTGTTACATGTCTAATTAAATATGATTATATAAAATGTTAAAAATAGCAGTTTATAACTATATTTACATCCATGTAGGTATATAGCAAAATTAAATATTAGTTACTAAAATGGTAGTGTGTTTACCAAAATAAAATATATTTGTTATTAGAAAATAAAGTTCAGTGCAAGTCTTTGAAATAATAATTATAATAATTTAGACACCACTGACAACAGAATATGTACATACAGAGGAATGTGTACACATGTGTATGTGTGTGTATATGTGTGAGTATATGTGTGTGTATGTGTGTCTGTATATACATCGCTATTCATGTGGATTAATTTTTTAATAAACCTGTACACTAGAAGACCAAAGAAAAAAATTAAAAGGTTTCTTAAAAGTTCTCAATGATTTTTTCCAAGAATAATAAATTTATACAGAAGAACTATTAGCATCATTCCTAAATTCCATTTTCACTGGGAGTCCCACATTCTTCTTATGTCTTGAAAAGAATAGTACTTTCCAGGGAATTTTTAAAAATTCAAATTACAATACTACCATTCCTAACCATGGTCAGCACTTAAGGAAGGAACTGTTAATCTTAGAAAAAGGTCATATTCAGATTATGCCTATAAATTTGATCAAAGTGAAACCATAAAACCGCAATCTTCAGCTCTGCTTTTCCAGGAAGGCTTATAAATTTTCCTTTGCAAGGGTTGGGATAACTGAACATGTAATCTTGTGCAAAAAGGAAAAGAAAAAAAAAAAAAAAAAAAACACTCATGTTGCACTTGAAAAAAGACAATGCTGAGAGGTGCTTTTAACCTACAATGTGGCCAAAATAACTATAATAAAGAAAAATCAGTATCATGTCGCAGAGAAATTATACATTTGACCCTTCTGGAGATAAATGCACTATAGATAAGTTATGATGCTCTAACTGAACACAAGGCAATTAGTCTGTTTAAGCACAGTTATATATCAAGGACTTTATATGGCTTTGAGCTGAGGTGAACGGTTACTAAGTGACAGTTCTAGCTTCACAACTTTTGAATGTTTATTTTTGTTAGGAAGTAGCAGATTCCTTTATTAAGTCTGTGAGCTATAGTAGCAAAGCAACTGCCTAAGAAATATTCATATGTTCAATATAAATGAATATGATAGAAATATTTATATGTTCAGTATAAATGAATATAAGCTTGCAAGAAAGTATGCAGAGTTTTCATTGTGTATTTAAACATGTTAGAACTGTCAGAGACCTAAGTATACTCCTAATTGATCTTCCTGTTCACATCTACCTTTCCACATTCTTTCTTTCTCTCTTCTTCCCTCTCTTTCTCTTTTTCTCTCTCCTTTCTTCATAATACACTTCCATCTTCCTTCGCTCTCTATTATTTTGTGAAAACAGAATCACAAACATGTTTCAACTGTGTATAAATAAAAATGATTAATAAAAGCAAATACATTCAGAACTTACTTTATACTATACCATGCACTGCCCTAAGTAATTTTAAAAGTATAAAGCCTCAAGTGAGATAGGTGCCATCCTGTTCCCTGTTTAACTAAAAGAAAACAGAGTCACACAAACATTACACTCTGTCCAATGTTATACAACTAGGAAAACAGGATTCAAGTCTAGGTAGCATGACCCCAAAATCTGCCATCTTTACCATAGATTCTATTACTGAATTTTTGTCATATTCTTTATTTACACTAGACCAAACATACATTGGCCTAACATAAATAAAGACCGAATGTATATTATATTTAACTACTTTTTATAAAAAGGCATTCCATTGAGAAATATTAAGTAAAAGAAGAAGTACCTAGGAGCTCAAATCCTTGATAGGCTTAGGAAACTTGGACAAGAATTGGAGAAATACATGGAGAAATAAACAAAAGGAGTATTCACAGAATTGGGTCACATTTTTTCTATCTCATTCTGAAGTTTTTCGTTTTTTTTTTTTGTTTTTTTGGTTTAGTGAGGCGGAGTCTCACTGTTGCCCAGGCTGGAGTGCAGTGGCACAATTTTAGCTCACTGCAACCTCCACCTCCTGGGTTCAAGCAATTCTCCTGCCTCAGTCTCCCAAGTAGCTGGGACCACAGGCGCACACCACCACACCCAGCTAATCTTTTCTATTTTTAGTAGAGACAGGCCGTATTAACCAGGATGGTCTTGATCTTCTGACTTTGTGATCCGACCACCTCGGCCTCCCAAAGTGCTGGGATCACAGGCGTGAGCAACCACGCCCAGCCCTTCTGAAGAATATTTTGAGAGTAAAAGGAACCCTTCAAGCGACCGCTCCAATTCCATTCTTCTAACTAATTTCTAGGCCACAAATTCTAGAAATTTTAAGATAGGTTTCCCAATTACTTATAGAACCAAGCCAGGTTCAAATCTCATTTATTCAATCTTGAAGTCTAGGGATATAAGTGCTCACAACATTTGAGAACTCTATGAAAGAGTATCTTTGGAAAACCTCAGTGAATCCAGGAAATGTGGGTAGTTCAAGCTTTTGCTTTCCAAAGGTGCTATAACTCATTTTGCTGTCAAATTTTTGTCCCAGGGATTCAAGATTAGAATTTTAAATGTAGGCCAAACCTCAGATAATAGGCCATGCAATATCACAGAAGAGCAGAAAATATGCATCAACCAGGTCTGAGTGAAAATATTTGCTTCTCCAGTTACCATCCCTCGTGCAAAAGGGGCTTCGTAAACCTCAGTTTCTTTATCTGTCAAGTAGTGATACCAGTACTAACTTTTTACAGTAGTTATAAGGATTAAATTAGATTATGTTTGAAAAAGTGCTTGGCTCAGGGCCTGGTACATGGTTTCTCATTAATTCTGGTATACCTCTTTTTCCACAAATGGAGAAATACAGATACCCATTTATACCTATTGTTTGTAAGCACTGCATGAGCTTTCAGATTATTGTTTTGCAGAAATCTAAAGCCGAGATGGGGAGGGGTTAGCCAAGATGGTTGACTAGAAGCAGCTAGTGTGCTGTCTCTCACATAGAGGAACTGAAGGGGCAAGTAAATACAGCACCTTCAACTGAAACATCCAGGTACTCATATGGGGACTGATCAAGGAAACAACTCAACCCATGGAGAACAAAGAAACTCAAGGCAGGATGATGGCCCGCTGGGGAGCGACATGGAGCCAGTGGAACCTTCCTGCCCAGGGAAGTGGTGACAGAATGTGTGACCCCTGGGAACCCATGCTTCTCCCAGGGATAGTTGCAACCCCCAGGTGAGGAGATCCCCTCGTGAGCCCACTCCACCAGGGTCTTCAGTCTGACACACAGAGCTATGTGGAGTCTTAGCAGAGCAGCCACTCAGGCACAGGCTAAGACCTGGGAGCCTTAGACACCTGGGCTTTCTAGGCTTCCTGACAAAAGAATCTGGAACCATGACAAAACAGGGGGTTAGATCCTCATGCATACCCCTAGGAAAGAAGCTGAATCCAGGATGCTAAGCAGTGACAGTCTGCAGGCCATACTTCCATGGCACCTCACAGGATAAGCCTGGCTTGGAATTCCAGCTAGCCACTGGTAGCAGCATTGCACCTCCCTGAGACAGAGCTCCTGGGGGAGGGGTGGCCCGCCATCTTTGCTATTTGGGATACTTAGCCATTACAGCCCTTGGGTTTTGGAAAGTTCAAGCTGACCAGGGGCAGAAGGAATTCCCCAGCACATTACAGCTGTTCTATGAAAACATATCCAGGCTGCTTTTTTAAGTAGGTGCCTGATCCTATTCCCTGTCACTGGGTGGGACCTCCTAATTGGGGTCTCTAGCCATCTCTTACAGGTGAATTCAGGCTGACAACATGTCCATGTCTTCCTGGGATGAAGCTCCTAGAGGGAGGAGCAGGCCCCCATCTTTGCTGTTTCACAGTCTTCACTGGTGATACCTCCAGGTACTAGAAAATCCAAGTTGACTAGGGACTGGAGTGAGTGCCCAGCATACCGCAACAACCCTATGGAAAAGTGGCCAGACTGTTAGGTGGGTGCCTGTTCCCACATCTCCTCACTGGATAGATCCCCCAGGCCTGGGCCTCCAGTTACCCCTGCCCAAGCTATCGGGCCATTAGCAACTCAGCAACTCCCCGGGCAGAGTCTCCAGGGGCAACTAAAAGTCTCTCTGCCACTGCCTCTGCAGTGGAACTGAACTTGCTATTCTTGGACTACTGAAGCTGCAAAGACCTTAAGAACCTTATCCACACCTCCAACAAGCTTCAGTCAACCCAAGTAGAAGAGGCCAGTCAATCTCCCATGGGTCCCCGCTACTGCTCATCACCAAATAGGGAACCCCTGGCTGGGCCAATAGCACAGACCTTCCATCTTGGGTTGATTGCACTGGATGACTGCTGAGCTGCATCTCTTTGGGGTGGAGCCCCCAGGAGACAAGCAAAACCTCTTGACCACAACTACTAATAGAGTCCCTTCCTCTGCTGCCACAAAGTTGGGGAAGGAACGTAAACACTGAGATTGTCCCAGAGCTGCAGTGGACATCCCAGAAGTGCCAAGCCGTGGTTCACAGCCAGCATTCAAGAGGGAGAGGGACTCACACTTTCAAAGTATTGAGAGGGAACAGGGCTGCAACTGTGAGGAAACATAGGGGAGCCACACAATTCAGCAAGAGTCTACCCACTGACCAATACACTTAAGTGCCACTTACTGGGTCATACCCCAAAGCTTCAACATCAAAAATACTTCATTAACATACCACACTCGGAAACCAGAGACAAGAAAGTAGCTTCAAATAAAGACCCTGCACAAAGTCTCAGCCCAGAGAAAACATCAAACAAATAAGTCTACTGCCTGTACTCAATCTACAGTGCAATTGAGGGAAGACTCACATGCAGAGATGAGAAAGAACCAATGCAAGAATTCCTGTAACTCAAATAACCCGAGTGTCATATGTCTTCCTATTGACCACACCAATGTTGTAACAAGAGTGCATAAGCAGGCTAGCTGCCTGAAATGACAGAAATATAATTTGGAATATGTATAGAAACAAAGGTCATTGAGACTTGGGAGTACAGCAAAACCCAATCCAAAGAAACTCAGAATCACAATAAAGTGATACAGGAACTGAAGGATGAAATAGCTGATCTAAAAAAGAAACTAATGGATCTGACAAAGCTTAATAACAAAATACAAGAATTTCACAATGCAATCACAAGTATTAGCAGAATAAACCAAGCTGAGGAAAGAATCTCAGAATTTGAGGGCTGGCTCTCTGAAATAAGACAATTAGACAAAATTTTAAGGAAAAAAATAATAAAAAGGAACAAACAAAACCTCCAAGAAATATGGGATTATGTAAAGAGGCTAAATACATGAATCATTGGCATCCCTGAAAAGGAGGGGGAGAAAGCAAACAACCTGGAAAACGTATTTCAGGATATCATCCATGAAAACATCTCCAGCCTTGCTATAGAACCCAACAGTCAGATTCAGGAAATACAGAAAACTCCTGCAAGAGTCTACACAAGAAGATCATCCCCATAACACATAACTGTCAGATTTTCCAAGGTTGAAATGAAAGAAAGAACGTTAAAGGCAACTAGAAAGAAAGGGCAGTTTAGCTGCAAAGGGAAGCCTATAAGGCTAACAGTGGACCTCTCAGCTGAGACTCTATACGCAAAAAGAGATTGGGGGCCTATATTCAACATTCTTTTTTTTTTTTTTGAGACGGAGTCTCGCTCTGTCGCCGGGACGGGAGTGCAGTGGCCGGATCTCAGCTCACTGCAAGCTCTGCCTCCCGGGTTTACACCATTCTCCTGCCTCAGCCTCCCGAGTAGCTGGGACTACAGGCGCCTGCCACCTCACCCGGCTAGTTTTTGTATTTTTAGTAGAGACGGGGTTTCACCGTGTTAGCCAGGATGGTCTCAATCTCCTGACCTCGTGATCCGCCCGTCTCGGCCTCCCAAAGTGCTGGGATTACAGGCTTGAGCCACCGCGCCCAGTTCAATATTCTTAAAGAAAAAAAATCTTCAACCAACAATTTCATATCCAGCCAAACTAAGCTTCCTAAACAAAAGGAAAATAAGATCATTTTCAGGTAAGCAAATATTGAGGGAGTACAGTAATACCAGACCTGCCTTATAAGAGATCTGTAAAAAAGTAGTAAACATAGAAAGGAAGACTAATATCATATTAAATATAGAAAGGAAGACTACTATCAGCATGCTTATACAAAAACATGCATAAACACACAGATCACTGTCATTATAAAGCAACCACACAGACAAGCCAACATAATAACCAGCTAATAACACCATGACAGAATCAAATCCACATATAACAATACTAATCCTGAATGTAAATAAGCTAAATGCTCCCACTTAAAAGACACAGAGTGGTAACTACATAAGAAAGCAAGCTCCAATGGTATGTTGTCTTCAGGAGAGTCATCTCACACATAATGACACCCATAGGCTCAAAATAAAGGAATGGAGGAAAATCCACCATGCAAATGGAAAACAGACAAAAACAGAGGGTTGAAACCCTAATTTCAGACAAAATAGACTTCAAACCAACAAAAATCAAAAAAGATAAAGAAGTACATTATATAACGGTAAAGGCTCCAATTCAGCAAGAAGACCTACCTATCCTAAATATATATGCACCCAACAGAGGAGAACCCAGATTCATAAAACAAGTTCTTAGAGACATAAAAAGAGAAATAGACTTGCACACAATAATGATGACAGACTTTAACAGTCCAATGACAGTATTAGAGAGATTGTCAAGGCAGAAAATTAACAAAGATATTCAGGACCTGAACTCACCATTGGACTAAATAGATCTGATAGACCTCTACAGGACTTTCCACCCGAAAACAACAGAATATGTACTCTTCTCATCACCATATGGCACATACTCTAAAATCAACCATATAATTGGATATAAAACAATCCTCAGCAAATGTAAAAGAACTGAAATTGTACCAAATACAGTCTCAGACCATAGTGCAAGAAAAATAGAAAACTGAAAAACACATTGCTTAAAATCATGCAATTACATGAAAATCAAACAGCAAGTTCCTGAATGAGTTTTGCATAAATAATATTAAGGCAGAAATCAAGAAGTTCTTTGATGCTAATGAGAACAAAGATACAATGCACCAGAATCTCTGGGATCCAGCTAATGCAGTGTAAAGAGGGAAATTCATAGCATTAAATGCCACATCAAAAAGTTAGAAAGATCTCAAATTAACAACCTAACATCACAACTGGAAGAATTAGAGAAGCAAAACAAACCAAATCCAAAGGTAGCAGAAGACAAGAAATGACCAAAATCAGAGCTGAACTGAAGGAAATTGAGACACAAAAAAACTCCAATAGATGAATGAATCCAGGAGTTGGTTTTTGAAAATATTAATAAGACAGGCCGCTAGCTAGACCAATAAAGAACAAAAGAGAGAAGATCCAAATAAACACAATTAGAAATGAGAAAGGGAACGGCACCACTGACTCCACAGAAATACAACCATCAGAAACTACTACAACCACCTCTATTCACACACACTAGTCAATCTAGAAAATATGGATAAATTCCTGAACATAACTGCCCTCTCAAGACTGAGCCAGGAAGAAATTAATTTCCTGAACAGACCAATAATGAGCTCCAAAATTGAGTCAGTAATAAATAGCCTACCAACCAAAAAAAAAAAATGCTCAGAATCTGATGAATTCATAGCTGAATTCTACTACAGGTACAAAGAAGAGCTGGTACCATTCCTATTGAAACTATTCCCAAAAATACTGAGGAGGAGGGACTCCTCTCCAACTCATTTTATGAGACCAGTATCATCCTGATACCAAATACTGGCAGAGACACAAGGAAAAAAAAAATTCAGGCCAATATTCTTCATGAACATAGATGCAAAAATTCTTGACAAGATACTTGCAAACCAAATGTAACAGCACATAAAAAAGCTAATCCACCACAATTAAATGGGCTTCATCCCTGGGATGCAAGGTTGGTTCAACACATATACATCAATAAATGTGATTCATCACATAAACAGAACTAAAGACAAAAAACACATGATTATTCAATGGATGCATAAAAGGTTTTTGAAAAAACTTAACACTCTTTCATGTTATAAACTCTCAATAAACTATATTGAAGGAACATGCCTCAAAGTAATAGGAGCCATCTACACAAATGCACAGCCAATATTATATTAAAAGGGCAAAAGCTGGAAGCATTCCCCATTCTTCTTGAAAATGGTAAAGACAGTATGTCCTCTCTCACCAGTCCTATTCAACACAGTATTGGGAGTCCTAACCTGAGCAATCAGGCAAGAGTAAAAAATAAAGAACACCCAAATAGGAAGAGAAGAAGTTAAGCTATCTCTGTTTACAGATTACATGATTCTACATCCAGAAACCCCCATAGTCTTGGGTCAAAAGTTTCTTCATCTGATAAACAACTTCAGCAAAGTTTTAGGATACAAAATCAATGTACAAAAATCACTAGCATTGCTATACACCGCAACAGCCAAACCAAGAGTCAAATCAGAAAGTTAATCTCATTCACAATTGCCACAAAGAGAGTAAAGTATCTAGAAATACAGCTAACCAGGGAAGTAAAAGATCTGTACAATGAGAATTATAAAACATTGCTCAAAGAAATTAGAGAAGAAAAACAAATAAAAGTAAATCCCATGCTCATGTATAAGAAGAATGACTATTATTAAAATGGCTATATGGCCCAAAGCAATTTACAGATTCAATGCTATTTCTATCTAACTACCAATGACATTTTCCCCAGAACTAGAAAAAAAAAAAAACTATTTTAAAATTCATATGGAACCAAAATATAGTCAAAATGCCAAGGTAATAGTCAAAATGCCAAGGTAATGCCAATGTAAAAAGAAAAAGCTGAAGGCATCATATTACCTTACCTCAAACTACACTGCAGGACTACAGTAACCAAAGCAGCATGGTACTGATATAGCAACAGGCACATAGACCAATGGAACAAAATAGAGAGCCAAGAAATAAGGCCACACACCTGTGACCATCTGATCTTTGGCAAAGCTGATAAAACTGAGCCATGGAAAAAAAGACTCCTTATTCAATAAATAGTGCTGGAATAACTGGCTAGCCATATGCAGAAGATGAATCTGGACATCTTCCTTACACCATATATAAAAATCAACTCAAGATGGATTTAAGACTTAAATGTAAAATCCAAAACTATAAACCTAGGGAGACAACCTAGGCAATACCATCTTGGACATAGGAATGGACATAGATTTCATGACAAAGACACCAAAATCAATGACAACAAAAGCAAAACTTAACAAGTAGGATCTAATTAAACTTAAGAGCTTCTGCACAGCAAAAAAGTACACAGACAACCTACAGAATGCAAGAAAATATCTGCTCACTCTGCACCTAACAAAGGTCTAATATCCAGATTCTATAAGGAACTTAAACAAATTTACAAGAGAGAAAAAAAAAAAAAAAAAAAACCTCATTAAAAAGTGGACAAAGGATATGAACAGATACTTTGTAAAAGAAGAAATATATGTGGTCAACAAACATGTGAAAAAAAATGTCCAATCTCACTGGTCATTAGAGAAATGAAAATCAAAACCACAAAGAGATACCATCTCAAAACAGACGGAATGGCTATTATTACAAAGACAACAAATAAGCTGGCAAGTTTTTGGAGAAAAGAGAACACTTATACACTGTTGGAAGGAGTGTAAATTAGCTTAACCATTGTGGAAAACAGTATGGTGATTCCTCAAAGAGCTAAAAGCAGAACTACCAATCGACCCAGCAATCTCATTATTGGGTGTATACCCAGAGGAATATAAATCATTCTATCATAAAGACACATGCACACGTATGTTCATTGCAGCACTATTCACAATAGTAAAGACATGGAATCTGCTTAAATGCCTATAAATGACAAATTGAATAAAGAAAATGTGGTACATTTATACCACGGAATACTATGCAGTCATAAAAGTAAGGAGATCATGTCTTTTGCAGAAACATGGATAGAGCTGGAGGCTATTATCTTTAACAAAATAATGCAGAAAAAGAAAACCAAGTAACACATGCTCTCACTTATATATGGGAGCTAAATGATGAGAACTCATGAATACGAAGAAGAAACCAACAGACACTGGGGCCTAGTTGAGAGTGGAGGGTGGGAGGAGGGAGAGGAGCAGAAAAGGTAACTATTGCAAACTGGGTTTAATACCTGGGTGATGAAATAATCAGTACAACAAAGCCCTGTGATGGGAGTTTACCTATATAACAAACCTTCACATGTACCCTGCAACCTAAAATAAAAATGCAAAGCAAAAAAACAAACAAAAAACTAGAGGATATGTTTACACTTTTCACAATATATTACCATTAAGATTACCTTTAACAAATACTCAGTGAACTTAATGTGGCAATTAAGTGCTAAAGAAATATATATATATATATATATATACACACACACACACATACACACACTTACTAGAAATATTTTTCTATTTTGCAAAGAGTGGGGTATATCTATATAAAATAAATATTTGTCTGTGGCACACATATAACCTGAAAATTACAATACTCATATAAAAAGAAACTAGTTTTGAATTTTACAAATATTGCCTATAATACTAGGTTAGCTTTGTTACAGTAAATGACTCACAGAAGCAAATGTTTTAAATCCAGCCTTCAGACAGAAATCATAAACCAGATGAGATCAGCAACAGTCACTAACTACTATCTTCTGACAAGTTGCTTAGCAACCCTGGAAATGCAATTTTTTTAGGCTGTTTATTTCAGCTAACAAATATTTATTGAATGCCTAGTACATGCATGTTTCTGAAAGATACAAATAGCTCCATGAAGAGAATATTATTTTTGTCATTTCCTTCTATAACAAAATTGGTTCTAAGCAGTTTCATAACTTTTCTACAGTCTAAGAGTACGGAAATGAAAGAAATTGAGATTGAATCCTAGCCTGATAGCTTCCAAAGACCTTTCTGGTTTTCATTCTACTGTCTACTGAAAAGCCCTAAATCACTAACTTCGGAACCACACTTTATCTGTCTTACCCTGTTATGTTATTGTTTCATTGTTATCCTAATTGTAATTATCTAAGAGGAATAGGGACTGTAGCTTAGCTTTCTTCTGTATTTCCTAGAGCCGTGCTAGTCAATGAGTGTTTTGTGGGATGCTAATTACCAGTGAAAGGTTCGTTACTAATCCCTGGTGAGATTGGTACAGATATTAAAAGTGTTAAAATTCTTAGGGCAATTTGACAGGATCATTTTATCACTGTTAGACTTAATGATAAAATGTTTGGGCAGGTAGTTTATATGCTTTATTTTAAAAATCAGAATCTTCTTTGGGAGGCCGAGGCGGGCAGATCACGAGGTCAGGAGATCGAGACCCTCTGGCTAACACGGTGAAACCCCATCTCTACTAAAAATACAAAAAAATTAGCCAGGCTGGTGGCGGGCGCCTGTAGTCCCAGCTACTCGGGAGGCTGAGGCAGGAGAATGGTGTGAACCCGGGAGGCGGAGCTTGCAGTGAGCGGAGATCAGGCCACTGCACTCCAGCCTGGGCAACACAGCGAGACTCCGTCTCAAAAATAAATAAATAAATAAATAAATAAATAAATAAATAAATAAATAAA
>NC_045435.1:112094949-112150966 GCF_002776525.5 Piliocolobus tephrosceles
AAATAAATAAATAAATAAATAAATAAATAAATAAATAAATAAATAAATCTGAATCTTATTTCTCTGGTTTTTTTAAAAATTTCAACCTTTGGAGTTATAGGTGAAGGACACTATACTGCACATATTTAAAATGAACAATTTGATCCATTTTGGCTTATGTGTGCTCCCATGAAATCATCCCCATAGTCAAGACAACAAATCTTTCCACTACTCTCGCAAGTTTCCTTATGCCCCTCTGCAAACTCCCTTTCTCTCCAGTTCCAAAGACAATAAATAAGTGTGACTGTATTCCAATAAAATTTATTTACAAAAACAGGCATCAGTACTGTCATGGCCTGTCAGTGCTGTAGGTTTGCTTATACTTGCTCTAGAGAGTCAGACTTTGGAAAGCACATTTAGGTGAATTACAAACAAAAAGGGAAGCAAAAAACTACTAGATTTTTTGTGCTATGATCTTGTGGGACCAGACTAAAGTATTATCAGAACAATTCTAACAATGGCTTATCTTCCATTTTGAGATGGGCCTTCACTATAGAACTTTTGGGTTTAATTTTATCAAGCAACCTTTAGTAATATAACATGTAAGTAGCCTTTATTATGGCTACTTGATTCTCAGATTCTTTTTATCTACTTCAAACTTAACTATATTATGTACAGAAAACAATTCATGGACATTTTGTAACAAAATATTCCATGTCTAGGAGTAGGCATCTTGGAATACATCTAAACAGATTATTATTATTATATAAGAAATAATACTTCTTCAGGGTACATGCAGAGTACAAAGTAAGTAATACTTTAAATTCCCCTGAAATATAGGAAACACCTATTTTAAAACTAAAATCAGTTTCAAATTACTGTCTCCTTGGAAATGGAAAGCCTATATATGTAACAATGTCTTGTCTCTCCCAGTTCCCTACCAAATACTCTAAAATTGTGAAGAGTGTACACTCACCCTTAGGTTTAATAGAAATTTCAGTTACTAAGTTATTAATTCCCTTTTCAACCACCAGAGCACTGTTTTCTCCACAACATAATTCATTAATTACAGTAATATTATGTTATGCAACATCAGCTTCTCCATATATCGTTTTTGCAAAATGAATAATCATTGTCCTGACATCATTATGGGAAAAGAAATATAGCAAATGCATAGCAGCAATAATATGGCAATTATCCAAAATATTCTATCTTTATTTTTTAAAGTTTGCTAGACTTATCATACTTTCTGTATCCCTATTAATCTTATAGTCTAGCAAAAAATATATGTTAGAAGAAATGATTATAAAATATGAGAGGCAAATAGAATGTCATCTCCTAACTTTTATTGCAATATTATTTACTATTAGCTAATCTCTAGCTCAGAAGACATTTATTATACAAGGCATTCATTGGAGAAACTTAAAAGAACATAACATACTAAAGGTTTACAATTGTAAACCTTATATTTACTCTTTACTCAAAACTTTTTAAGTCACAAGCTTAGTGTGTGTGAGTCTGTATGTGTATAAACCACAAAAGTTAAATTATTTCCAGTGCTATTGCCCCTCCATCACTTCCACCACTACCAATTCAATTGCAAATTTTGAAATATGAGACTGATAAGGCAAAAGACATATCAAATTATTCTATAAATAATGAAAGTCGCCAGTATATCTCTAAGATCTGTTTTGTTTTTTTTTTCTTTTTAATTGGTCACAGCTTTTGTTAAAGATACATGAACCAGGATTTTTATATTATGAACTGTAGAAAAGTTCACGTGTCTGCCAATGGCTCTTAACATCTGTGAAGAACACCCAGGCAAATGCAAGATAGTTCCTCATTAATATTGTTTTAGAGTCACACATTGGAAGAGCACTTGCTGAGTAAGAACACATGAAAGTGAACATTATTTTTTCAGTTGATTTTCCAACATCTATATGAACAATCATATCAAATTAACTTTACAGAATGTTCTTTGAATTTGTAGGTCTTTTCAACTTTTGAAATGTCTGAAGTTGCATAAGCTAATATCCTAGAAATGGAAAAGTAGGACCTTAATCTTATGCTAGGGAGGACAGTTCATTTGCCGTACTCATTTTAAAAAATATATTAGTAGTTTTACAAAATGCATAGATTCTATGACTTCATGTGGGGAAGCTTTTTCACAAACCCTCTCAGTGCTCCACCCAAAAGTATGGCAATTAAAAACTTCAAATCATTAAAAATATCCTATAATTCCTCAATCATAATATCCTTCAAACTTCATTTTTTATTACTTTTAGTTGTCTTTCCTCAACATTGTACATTCTTCGAGACAAGAATCGTGTTTTTTTGTTTGTTTGTTTGAGCACTATTTTCTAGTGCCTAACACAATGCCTATCACATAGTTTTGTTTTGTTTATTTTTTGTTGTTTTGTTTTTATAGAGAGGAGGTCTCAGTATGTTGCCCAGGCTGATCTCGAACTCCCTGGCTAAAGCTATCCTCCTGCCTCTGCCTCCCAAAGTGCTGAGATTACAGACATGACCCACTGCGCTCGGGCACATGGTTGATATTTTACAAATATTTTTGAATGACTAAACTTAATGTGTCATGAAACAAAAAATAATATCTAAAGCTGTGTTGTTATTGTAATTCAATCAGAAACTGAAAACAGCTTTCAAATGGTCATTTACTTTAGATTGAATTTCCCAAAAGTGAGATCTGAGGGTTACCAGTACAAAGTCATCTGGGATAATAGTTAAAAATGGATACTTCTTTGCTCGTTTCACATGTAATCAATCTGAATCTCTTGGTTAAGAAATCTATACATATTTTTAAAAAGCAAATTCCCAAGAAATTCTGTTGGACAGTAAAGTATGAGAAATCCTACTTTAGGTGCTAGAAATAGGAGAGAGGTTATTGTTGTTGTTGTCAGCAGTAGTAGTAGAGGAACCAAATAAATAACTGTTGAATAAATGGGGTAGATGAATCCTTGATTGTTCCAAGCTTGTGTGTTGGACACAGCAAGTCATTTACAGATATTATTTAAAGATAATGTCTGAATTCCTATTTCATCCTTAATATGTACATTTATCATAATTTAAAATTAGGAAACTGAGATTCAGAACAGTTAAGAAACTTGCCTAAAGTCACAAACCATAGAAGTGTAATGAGGTTAAGCATACAGCCAAGGTTATAAAACCTTTCAAAAGATAGTACCCAGTAATGTCTAGTTCCAAAGCCCAATGTTGTTCACTACAGTTCACAATAGGATCATATCTCTCAATTTAGTTTTCTTTATAACTGAGAGCAAACATATTTATTGAATCTGGGAGTTCATTTTCCTTTAAATATGAAAGATATCCTAGAGTGAAGAAAATATCTTTGAATAACATCAGTTATTCTAGCTCATACAGCAAAATGGTTACTTAGTTGGTAACACAATAGGCTTAGAATTTTAACCGAACTGTTTTATTGGTTATTTATTTACTGCTAAATCTTAATTATATGGATGATTTTACCTGAAGAAATAAACTGTTTGTGATGAAGCTTTGAAAAAGAACAACATAATTGGTCTAAAACCCACAAAAATTAACTAAGTGTCAGAACCTATAATGAGGCAACATAATTCATCCTTTAAAAAACTGATATGGTTTAATAATTGAATCTTCCCAAGGTCATATAAAGATTCCCAGAATAAACTGGAAGACCCAGCTCATAAAACACAGAGTAGCTTGAAGTAGAAGAAAAACATCTCAATAGTCAAGAATCTGAATGGGAAAATGTGTCTACACTATGGTAGGAAAAGGCTAACATTAAGACACAAAAGTTCTAACAAATTCCCTCTTCAAGGAGCAGTTACTTTATTATTCAGTAGAAACACCCTCAATTAGAAGGGTAAAACGGCAGCAAGGTTCAGCAGAGTCAACAGGTAGATAATCTTTTCTATTACAATTTTTTTTTTCTTTTGAGATGGAGTTTCACTCTTGTTGCCCAGGCTGAAGTGCAATGGTGTAATCTCGGCTCACTGCAACCTCCACTTCCCAGGTTCAAGTGACTCTCCTGCCTCAGCCTCCCAAGTAGCTGGGATTACAGGCATGCACCACCATACTTAACTAATTTTGTATTTTTAGTAGAGATGGGGTTTCTCCATGTTGGTCAGGCTGGTCTTGAACTTCCAACCTCAGGTGACCCGTCCATGTTGGCCTACCAAAGTGCTGGGATTACAGGCATGAGCCACTGCACCAGACTCTATTACAAATTTTTAAGTGATGCTTTCTAAATAACATATTAAACTAAAGGTAATCTTGACTATATTACTATAAATCATAGTCACAAAACTAAATCTTGGGAATTTTAAGCAGTGTTAAGGTTTATACAAAGTTCACCATAAATGAAGAACTCTATATGGTATTTTTTTACTTATAGACCATTGCAATGGAGCATCTGAGACACTCCAGTGTCCAGCAGGGCTTATTAATAAGAGAGAAGCTAAGGAAAGCCCAGCAATTCACCCATCAATATTGAACTGATATGCTCAGTGAGTCTTCATTTTAATATCATTAAATTGCAGGAGATCTAATTTCTGTTGCATTTACCTGTGAACATATCTTTATGGAGCCAGTGGTTCCTATACCTGTAAAGATATAGATAAATTAAAACAGATGAGGAAACAAAGGTAACAAGCTAGTATTTGGAAGTATGGAAAATTAGTCCAGGCTTTCTTTGCTGTTGTTGCTGTCTTGATTTTATATAATGTCACTATGCTTATTATCAGAGTGAGAACATATAATTCAGCTTGAGCAGTTTCTTTGTTTTGATGATCTGATGGCGCCTGGTTAATGATATGCTGTTACATATATCCTAACTGGTAATGCAGCAACTCCTGGGGAGAAAGCAATGAAATGTTATACTCTGCAGTTATGGTGAGAGAAACACTGCAAGCTGCACCACATGCCTTCATCGGGGGTCAACATTACGACAATAATTTCATGTCTTTAGAGTGTCCAATAAATCTTGAAACTTGACATTGGTGAACATTTTAAAAATACTACCACAAGAAAAACTCATCTCAACACAAAATTCTGCCATCACTGGATTGATTTCATATATTAAAAACACATAAAAATTGTTGAAGTTATTTGAATCTACTCAACCATTTCCACATGAGAAAAGATGTCTAAAACTCATGAATTATAAATTTCAAGATAAAAACAGATAACAAGCCATCATGCAATAGAAGTTATGTGATCTCAGAAGCTCCCAATTTGTTTAGGTCTCAATTCCTCACAACATAGGATCTAATCAACCTGGTTTTCATCCTAGACACTTTCTAAATTTCCACGTCCACATCTTTGTTCTTATAACCCAGCAAACTTGGATCTTATCTACCCTTGAAGAGGTAGTCAACGTTCTAGTACCTACAGATGTCTCATAATTTGTTTCTTCCTTCTGAATTCTGAGACTAAGCCGTTCATTCTTTATATTTTCTGCTTGACTAAACCAAATGAATATGTTTAATGACAGGAAACACTAAAGGACCATTACCACAGTACTAATAACTATTTGAAGTGTTTTACATAATTAAACTCCTTTAATCTTTATAATAATTCTATGATACAGGTACTTCTGGTATCGTTCCCATTTATGTTTGGAAAAGTGAGGCAGAGCAGTTACACGACTTCCTCTGGGTCACATAGCTCCTGAGTGGTCACAAGCAGAAATTGAAATCGAAACCAGGTACCTGGCTCCACAACCCATGATCTTAACCCCTATTCTTTATTGTACTTTATATTATTTTACATGAATATATAATTTCACCAAATTAACATTATTCCCTGAACTGATATTACTGATTTGGTCGTTACATGGTTTTAGGTAGTACACAGGCATGGCTTCAGAGTCAACAAATGTATTTTGATTGATTCAGCCCCCAAATACTTGTTTAGTGGAAGAAATATATTTCATTAGTGTAAAACCTATGTCCTCTTCAAACTGTGAGGAAAGAACTACCTCTCATCAAGAACCCGATAGTATGTCTGGTATTTAGTTAGGTAAAAAGTGGTTCTACTTAATTCAATCATAATATGGGATATATGCAAATAGCATTATAAATGTTCATCTTATTTAGAGATGTTATTAATAATTGTTATTTTTTGGTATATAATACAACTTTATACTTTTCCAAAGCTATTCATTCATACTATATTTTGATTTTTCCACCTGGGTTAAAGGGCTTTGTTTAAGGCTATCTTTAAGATACACAACAATGAGTTTTGATGAATATCCAAGTAATATAAACACTAAAAATGACAATAACCACCCCTGCCTTCACTGGAAAGAATTCCTCAAAATAACTCTAAGTTACTTAAAGTCCATACATGTAGCATAAGTAAAGCTAAACTAAGGGTATATTATAGAAATAAAAAATATATTTTTTTAAAAAGTCACAGGGAATAATACACAAAAAAATAAACCCACTAAATCTATTCTTCCTATGGTTTTAAAAACTTCCCAAACTAACCTTTCCCAGGAACTTCCAAATTCTAATAATTTTTAAATTAAGCACTACAGATAATGTTAGTTTCGTTTTAATTTCTAAATTTAAATGAGCCTTCCCTCAATTATGTCCTTGCTGGATACTATACGCATACTTTTCTCAGAAGTCTATGGTCTACACAAAGTACACTAAAAGAGAAATTAAGGTGGCTTTGATTGGAGTAAACATAGAGCAGAGGAGATAAAAGTTAAAAGATTTCATTATTATTGAGTACATACTATATGCTAGAGGTAATCCTTACTTCCTTACATATATTATGTCATTTATTCTTTACAAAAATCTCATGAGGTAGGTACTATTTTACAGGAAAGGCTAAGAATTCTTATCAAAATATTAATTAAGTTGGCTGAAGTTACAGAACTAGGAAGCAAACCGGGAGAAGAGTCCAACTTTGATTGGCCTGCCCATTTTCATATATAAAAATATTTTGTAAAGCAAGAAAATAAATAAGATCAAGGACAGTAATTCCACTCCTATACATAGTCCAATGGTATAAACTGATGCAATTTTTGAAAGGGACCATTAGTCTATGTGCACAAAATTATTTTCTCAAAAAGATAGCAAAAATGGAAGACATTTTCAGAATAATATGTATTAGCATATAATTATAGTATTGCATATGTGCACATATATGCTTGCATACATTAATATATATATAATGCTCTAAAAGATTATTCTAAGGCCATACAATTCTTTCATCACAATTCTATAAGCATAATTCTACCATTTTTAGAGCAGTGGAATAAGGAAGGTAGAATGAGGAAAAAGACGAAGAAAACATCAGAGCACTTTTACTGGCTGTGTCATTCATCATTATTTCCTCAGATATAGCAGCGAGAATCATTCTTTAAAAAAATCAGACATTTCACTTTCCTCACTGAAATCCTTCAGTGACTTCCCATTATACTTAGAATAAAATCTAAACTCCTTAATGTGGCCTACCGCAAACACAGAGCCCCGCTCTCCTCTGCTCCATGTATTCCTATACATTGCCCTCTTTCCAGCCTTAGTGCTTTAGCGTAAACTGTGCCCCTCCTTGGAATGCTGTGACTGGCTTCTCATCACTGGCTCCTTTATTTTTTCAGTCAATTTCAGCTTAAATGTCATCTCCTAAGAGATGCATATCTCCCATATAACAGCTCATAAAATCAAAATTAAATACCTAATTATCTATTTCTTATTAGTTTTCTTCCTTTCCACCTGGCCACAAAGAGTTTAATTATAAGTTCTATATGGGCAAGTAACTCTATGAGTTTCAGCTTCCACTGTACATGTGAAGTAATCAATGAGTCAAACATGAATAAAAGACCATCCAAAGACAATGATATTTGGATTTAAGCATTATTCCAAACTATTGCATTTGCCAATGAAATATATACTCTTCCTACAACTACCTATTCCTAACTCCTTTTTATTATAATTACAATTTTATAGTAAGCTATGAATACTGTAACTAGGCTTTATAATGTGATGAGCTAAATATTAAAATTGGCTGTGAGGTAATTATCATCAGTTTGCTTGGCAATTTCTGTTGTGAATAACTGATTCTGAAAATAAAGTTGTATATCACTTCTAAAGAAGTCAAATTTATTTAATTATGATTATATTGTTACAAATATCACATAAGGGCCAGGCGCTGTGGCTCATGCCTGTAATCCAAGCACTTTGGGAGGCTGAGGCGGGTGAATCATGAAGTCGGGAGTTCGAGACCAGCCTGGCCAACATAGTGAAATCCCATCTCTACTAAAAATACAAAAAATTAGCTGGGCATAGTGGTGGGTGCCTGTAATCCCAGCTACTTGGGAGGCTGAGGCAGAAGAACCGCTTGAACTCCAGAGGCAGAGGTTGCAGTGAGCCTAGATCGCATTGTACTCCAGCCTGGGTGAGAAGAGCAAAACTCTGTCTCCATAAATAAATAAATAACAAATGTCACATAAGGGTGACATCAAAATTTTGCAATATCTCTAACATCTGTGCTATAGTTTTCACATTGTTAAATGTACATAGTGAACTGAATGACTTCTAGCATCAATCAGTTCCTTACATTTTGTCATTCAGCTTTTAAATTTATATTTCCTGATTGTTTTCTCTTTATTTGCATTTACATTCACTTTTTCTTATAAATTCACATAAAGAAAAATATATAAAGATAAGCTGGTGGCTATAGTAATCTGTCTTTAATTTTTAGACTATTTCTACCTCTGTGCTCACTATGAAAAGCATGTAACAGAGCATATAACATTCCTGAACAAGTAAGATAGCATTATGTGTTTTTCTCCTTCTTTTATAAACCTAGTCCTATGCCTCAATTTCATGAACAGCTGCTGAGATTTATCAATGCCATTACAGGATGTGTTCTTTTAATAATGACTCTGCCAGGGGACAAGACATGGTTTTTTTGAACTGATGAACTACCCAAAAATAATCACAAATTGAGGTTTTCTATCCTACCTCTACAATGCCATGCTAACAAAACCACAGAAGATACTGTCAAAAGTACCAGGGAATCTGATTTTTTTTCTATTCCTCTATACCTATCCAGACTATAATAAAGGAAAAAAAAAAAAACAAACAAACAAAAAAAAACACCACTTTAAATAATGTTCTATCTTTACTTGAGAATAGGATATTGAAAAATGGTGGCATCTAGATGTGTGGTAAGAAAACCACATGATGAATAAAACAGTGAAATGTTTTAGAAAATTATTTTACTTTTTCTAAAAAATCAAAGATACTAGGCAAATCCTGCTTCCCCTCAAACTTTTGCTCACTAATTTAAAAATCCATCAGTGGATAAAATTGATAACTATGTTGTTTGCCTAACAGTAATTTTTCTATTTCTCTCTTTTCTTCTACTTTTATTAACTGGAATTCTACTGTGTAAGAATATCTGTCCTTCTCCATCTTGAATAATATTTAGTTATGGATTAAATAACATTACTGATTTCTTATTTATTTCACTATGTACTCATGGATATGTACTTAATTCTATAGGTTAAAATCTGAAATGATCATTTACTTTGTTGTTCTAGTTATTTCAACTTCAGCCCTCAGGAGCTGCTAACTACGCTTTATAATTTCATGAGTTTAACATGAAAAATTGGCTATTGGCTTCTGTGTCTTTTTCCATAAGCCCCCATCTTTTTCTGATACTTTCTTAAATTCTATTACCACAAGACATTTCAGGCTCGTCTTGTATTTACCCTGTCCCTTCTGGAATCGACCACTTTTCCAAGGAGTGCTTGCCTTGTTCCTTTTATTGTAGAATGATGTTTACAAACTACAACTTCAGGTTTGCATAATTTCAAAGTATCTTCCCAAAGATACTTATGAACAAGGGAAAGATAACAACTTTATAATGGAGAATCCTTGAAGACATCTGCTTCACCAGTGATAAGGCTAATACCACTAGCAAAAAGACATACTGATAAGTCTTGATAATAACACTAGCAATAAGAAATACTAATACATCTT
Source organism: Piliocolobus tephrosceles (assembly GCF_002776525.5). NCBI lineage: Eukaryota > Metazoa > Chordata > Mammalia > Primates > Cercopithecidae > Piliocolobus > Piliocolobus tephrosceles. The sequence goes on from NC_045435.1 coordinate 112,104,945, forward strand.
GATATCATATCGATATAATGGACTGACCACAAAGTATCATTTTAGTAGTGTTGTTGCGGAAACATACACCATTTCATTTCAATAGTGAGAAAAATTCAACAAACCCAAACTGAGGGGTTTTCTACAAAATTACTCATCTGTACTCTTCAAAAGTGTCAAATTCATTACAGACAAGGAAAGACTGAGCAAGTTTTACAAACTGGAGAGATGAAAGAGAAATAGAATCTAAAGGCAATGTGGGTTTCTGGATAGGATCCTGGAACAGAAAAACAGCATTAGGAGAAAAACTGATGAAATTCAAACAAGAGCTGTGGTTTAGTTAATAGTGCTGTACTACAGTTAATTTCCAGGTCTTAAAGATTGCCCTGTGGCTATTTATGTTGTTAATATTACAGGAAGCAGACTGAGCGATATATGAAACTTGTGTCTTATTTTTGCAACTTTTCAGCAAGTCTAAAATTACTTTGAAATAAAAAGTTTAAAATAACCATAATTTATCATTTTTTTTTTTAAGATAAGGTCTTGCTCTGTCACCCAAGCTAGAAAGTAGTGGCATGATCATAGCTCAATACAGCCTTGAACTTCTGGATTCAAGTAATCTTCTCACCTCAGACTCCCAAGAAGGTAGGACTACAGGTGTACACCATCATGCCTGACTAATTTTTTATTTTCTTTTTTGTAGAGACGGGTTTCATTCTTTTGGCCAAGCTGGTCTTAAACACTTGGCCTCAAGCAATCCTCCTGCCTGGGCCTCCAAACTACTGGGATTACAGGCATAAGCCAAAATAGTTTATATTATTAAAAAAGTAAAATCTTATATTTTGTCTCATACGTATGTTTTTCCATGACAAACAAAACAAAAAAACAGATACTAATAAATAAGTGGCACAACCAAGCGCTCCAATCCATGGGCAAACATTCTGGGTAAAAGTATTTTCCTGCCAAATGGATTTTTCACCTTTAAAATTCTGAGAAGATATTTTCTAAGAGTAATATTCTACATTAATCTTATAATTTTTGCCATATTTGAATATTTTTATATTTAAGTCTGGTTACTTTAAGCAGTTTTAGAAGTAGAATTTGCAAAAGATTAAATAATCATATAAATGCCATGTAAAATAAAAAATATAAGTGGTTAAGTTGTAAATTTCTATTAAATTAACCTTATTGAGCAAATGTTTTCAGCAAAATATCATCTAGATATACAAGCATACTTCATTTTATTGAACTTCACTTTTTGCATTTTGCATAATATATCGTGTTTTTTAGAAATGAAGTTTTGTAGAAACCTCGCATCAAGCAATTTCATCAGTGCCATTTTTTCCAACAGCATGTGTGCATTTCATAACTCTGCCTCGCATTTTGGTAATTCTCACAATATTTGTAGTTTCTTGATTATTATTATATCTGTTATGGCGATCTGTAATCAGTGTTCTTTGATGTTCCTATTGTAATTATTTAAGGCACCATGGACCATGACCATATAAGATGGCAAACAATATACAAACAAATGCTTGTATATTGTTTGCCATCTTATATGGTCATGGTCCATGGTGCCTTAAATAATTACAAACAATATACAAAAGCTCTTAGACTGTGTTCTAAGAGCTTCACCAACCAGCTGCTCTTCTGTTTCCCTCCCTCTCCTCAGGCCTCCCTCTTCAGAGACACACAACCATACTGAAATTAGGACAATTAATTACCCTATAGTGGCTTCTACCTATTCAAGTGAAGAGTAGTATATGTCTTACTTTAAATCAAAAAATAGAGATGATTAAACTTAGTGAAGAAAGCATGTTGAAAGTCAAGGTAAACCAAAAGCCAGGCCTCTTGCACCTGTTAGCTAAGATGGGCATGCAAAGACAAAGTTCATAAAGGAAATTAAAAGTGCCACTCCATCGAATATATGAATGATAGCTAAGCAAAACCACCTTATTGCTGACATGGAGAAAGTTTTAGTGGTATGAATGGAAGAATAAAGCAGCCACAACATTCCCTTAGTCCAAATCCTAATTAAGAGCAAGGTCTCAACTCTCTTCAGTTCCATGAAGGCTGAGATAGGCAAGGAAGATAAAGAAGAAAAGTTGGAAGCTAGTAGAGGTTAGCTCATGAGATTTAACAAAAGAAGCCATCTCTATAACATAAAAGTACAAGATGAAGCAGCAAATGCTGATGTAGAAGCTGCAGCAAGTCATCCAGAATATCTACCTACAATAATTGATGAAGGTGGTCACTCTAAACAACAGATTGTCAGTGGAGACAAAACAGTCTTATGTTGGAAGAAGATGAGATCTAGGACTTTCACAGCTAGAGAGGAGTCAATGCCTGGCTTCAAGGCTTCAAGAAACAGTCTGACTCTTCTGTTAAAAGCTAACACAGCTTGTCACTTTAAGTTGAAGCTTAAGCTCATTTGCTATTCAAAAAATTCTAGGGCCTTTATGAATTATGCTAAATTGACTCTATCTGTGCTCTATAAATGGAATATCAAGGCCTGAATGATGGCATACATGTTTATAGCATGGCCTACTGAATATTTAAAGCCCACTGTTGAGACCTATTGCTCAGAAAAAAAAAAAATATTTATTTCAAAGTATCACTGCTCATTGACAATGCATCTGGTCACCCCAAGAGGTGGGATGGAGGTGTACAAGAAGATTAATATTGTTTCTATGGCTGCTAACACATAAGTCCTGCAGCACATGGATCAAGGAGTAATTTTGACTTCCAAGTTTTATTATTTAAGGAACACATTTCATAAAGCTATAGCTGCCAGAAAGTGAGTCCCCTGATAGATCTGGGCAAAGTAAATTGAAAACCTTCTGGAAATAATTTATCATTCTAGATGACATTAATAATATTCATGACTTATGAGAGGAGGTTAAAATATCAATATCAATTGGAGTTTGAAAGAAGTTGATTCCAGCCTTCATGGATGACTTTGACAGGTTGAAGACTTCAGTGGAGGAGATAATTTCAGATGTGGTGGAAGCAGCAAGAAAACTAGAATTAGAAATGGGGACTGAAGAGATGACTGAATTGCTCAAATCTTATGAATATACTTGAATAAATGACACGTTATTATTTATGGATGAGCAAAGAAAGTGGTTTTTTGAGATGGCATTTGCTCCTGGTGAGTGAACATTGCTGAAATGACAACAAAAGGGTTAGAATATTACATAAACTTAACTTATAAAGTAGTGCCAAGATTTCAGAAGATTAATTCCAATTATGAAAGAATTTCTACTGTGGGTAAAATGCTATTCAATATCATTGCATTTTACAGAGAAATCTTTTGTAAAAGGAAATCAATCAATGTGGCAAAATTTATTATTTTAAGAAATTGCCACAAGCACCCCAACTTTCAGCAATTACCACCATGATGAGTCAGAAGCCATCAACATCAAGGCCAGAACCTCCATCTGCAAAAATATTACAACCTGCTGAAGTTGTAATACTGCTAGTATGGTGATCTGTAATCAGTGTTCTTTGATGTTCCTATTGTAATTATTTGGGTACCATGGACCATGACCATATAAGATGGCAAACTTAATATACAAATGCTGACTGTGTTCTAAGAGCTCCACCAACCAGCTGCTCTTCTGTTTCCCTCCCTCTCCTCAGGCCTAGGACATTTTAGCAATAAAATATTTTTAAATTCAAATATGCACATTTTTGACATAAAGGTATTTGACACCTAATAAACTGTAGTAGATTGTAAGCATAAATCCTATATGCACTGAGAAGCCAAAAATTTCATGACTTGCTTTATTGTAATATTTGTTTTATTCTAGTGGTCTCGATCCGATCCCACATTATCTCTCATTATGCCTGTAATATTACATTGCTAGATAGGGTCTGTGGTGTATTATAAAAGTGGCCACAATTCTTTATTCTTTCTTTGATCCAAACACTTTTCAATGCAATTCATGGTTATTCTCATCAAGTGGTAGAGTGTATTTCATACTCTTTGCATCTGGACTGGTTTTGTGACTTCTGTGACCAGAAGGACACAAATAGAATCATTAGTGTGCTAGTTCTAAAATGTCTTTTGTGCTTCCTTTCACTCTTATGGACCCCCCTTCTTGGCCATGGGAGCAACCCTGAGGTAATCTGTTCAATGGAAGAGAGCTCAGTTGTCCCAGCTGAGGCCATCTTAAAGTAAACCTCAGCCAATCAAACACCAGATCCTTGATCAGCACAATCACCTAGATGATCCACAAAATTGAGTACAGACTCATAAGTGAGCCAACTGAGCTGTAAGCTAGTGAGCAGTAATAAATTCTTACCATTTTAAGTCAGTCAGTTTTGAGCTAGTTTCTCATACAATAGCTAATACAGGGATTAAATTTTTTTCCATTTTCACAGAAAAGTTAGAGTCTTCAAGTTCACACCAAGAGTAAGCAGAGGGGTTAATATCCCACTGATACACTGACTCCAAAATATATATATATATTTATAGTATGCAGTACTGTTTTTCAAAATCTAGTGTGTTATTTTCTTTCTACAGGCATACTAAATACCCTCCCTAAACACAACTTACAAAATTATGACATGCAATTACAAGTGAATATTCTGAATAAGTACAGATATGTTTTAATAATCAGCCCAAAAGCATTCTAATCATATACTACTTTTCTAATATGGGATCAAATATGCTACATAGTAAAAATTATTAAGTATTGCAGTGGAAGTTTCTACACGTCTTATATTTTTAAAGAGGACATTTTATTTTCATCATAGATATTTAATATGAATTGTATACTATAATACATTTCTACAAATATTCTTGAAAATCTTTAATATTATTTTCAGTTTTAAAATACACAAAGTAAATTATCAGTCAAGATTAGAAAATTATGATGAAAATTAGAAAATTGTGATGAAAATGATCTTTATTTCAACAGTCTGTTATGCACAAATATCTGTGGGGCCAGGTTGAAGTCAATGATTTTCTCTCTTTTTAATTCCCTAAAATTGATGGCTCAAAAAAAAAAAAAAAAAATCCAAAAAGTAACAAATAGATCTAAAACAAATGAAAGTGAGACTAAGGTTCAATTTTAACTAAACCATAAAGGTTTCAAATAATTCATCTCATTTGACCTAGAAAAGATTTTACAAGTAATTAATAAACAACTTGAAGTAATTAATAAACAACTTGAAATGGGCAAGATAATAGTGTGTCTCTAACCAAGGTTCTTTTGTGCTACAGGTATTCAAATAAATAATAGTATTCAGCAGATTCTGAAATGAAATCCAGAGGGTATTTTCTGGATCACATGTTACTACTATTATGGAACATCATAGACTATATCAAAACTAAAGTTACACTACATTTATACTCAGTTTCAGGTCTTTGTTCAATGTCATTCAATTAAAGTCATGATGAAGCATTTTGAATATACATTTTTGCCATAAAATGTATAGTGTATTTAAAGCACAGTAATCACAATGCCTTCGAATTGTTTCATCAACAGGTTATTGAACAAAGTCATAATCAGTTAAGAACTGGAAAAGAAGGATCATTGTAGTAATGTGTTTTCAATTGACTATGGGAAAATTCAACCTTCTTTGATCCTATTATAGACTGTTATTAATTTACACTTTAAAAATTGGAATTGCTGAAACAAAGTTAAATCAAATTCTTAATTTTAAAAGAGCTCTCAGCATGTAACTAATAAAGTTTCAAATGAGAATTTGAAACACTTTACCACCAGGTGTACCAGGGATGATGAACAGGCAGAAATAGTGCTAAAAACATTATGCATGAAATATAGTAGAGATAATGACACTAGATGCTATGTATTAATCACTCTAAATAAAGTTTGCATTTTCAAACTCTTAAGTAATTTAATTTTTTATTTCAATAGTTTTTGGGGTACAATTAGTTTCCAGTTACATGGATAAGTTTTTTAATGGTGATTTTGGAGATTTTAGTGCAGCCATCACTTGAGCAGTGTACACTATACATACTTGCAGTCTTTTATCCCTCACCCTTTTCCCAATCTCCCCAACAAGTCCCCAAAGTCCATTATGTCTCTCTTATGCCTCTGTGTCCTCATAGCTTAGTTCCCACTCATGTGTGAAGACATACAATATTTGGTTTTCCATTCCTGGGTTACTTCACTTAGAATAATCGCCTCCAGCTCCATCCAAGTTGCTGAAAAAGACATTATTCATTTTTTTTTAATGGTTGAGTAGTATTCCATGTTGTATATATGCTACATTTTCTATATCCACTCGTTGGTAAATGGGCATTTTAGGTTGGTTCCGTATCTTTGCAATTGTGAATTGTACTGCTGTAAATGTGTGTGCATGTGTCTTTTCCATATAGTGACTTCTTTTCCTTTGGGTAGATACCCAGTAGTGACAATGCTGAACTGAATGGTAGTTCCACTTTTAGTACTTGTTAAGGAATTTCCATACTGTTTTCCACAGTGGTTGTACTAATTTACATTCCCACCACAGTATTAATGTGTTCCCTTTTCACCACATCCACACCAACATCTACTTTTTTTTTGTTTGTTTGTTTATACTTTAAGTTCTAGGGTACATATGCACAATGTGCAGGTTTGTTACATATGAATACTTGTGCCATGTTGGTGTGCTGCACCCATCAACTCATCAGCACCCATCAATTTGTCGTGTACATCAGGTATAACTCCCAATGCAATCCCTCCCCTCTCTCCCCTCCCCATAATAGGCCTCAGTGTGTGATGTTCCCCTTCCCGAGTCCAGGTGTTCTCATTGTTCAATTCCCACCTATAAGTGAGAACATGTGGTGTTTGGTTTTCTGTTCTTGCGATAGTTTGCTGAGAATGATGGTTTCCAGCTTCATCCATATCCCCACAAAGGACACAAACTCATCCTTTCTTATGGCTGCATAGTATTCCATGGTGTATATGTGCCACATTTTCTTAATCCAGTCTGTCACTGATGGACATTTGAGTTGACTCCAAGTATTTGCTATTGTGAATAGTGCCACAATAAACATACATGTGCATGTGTCTTCATAACAGCATGATTTATAATCCTTTGGGTATATACCCAGTAATGGGATGGCTGAGTCAAATGGTATTTCTAGTTCTAGATCCCTGAGGAATCCCCATACTGTTTATCACAATGGTTGAACTAGTTTACAATCCTACCAACAGTGTAAAAAGTGTTCCTATTTCTCCACATCCTCTCCAGCACCTGTTGTTTCGGGATTTTTTAATGATTGCCATTCTAACTGGTGTGAGATGGTATCTCATTGTGGTTTTGATTTGCATTTCTCTGATGGCCAGTGATGACAAGCATTTTTTCATGTGTTTGTTGGCTGTATGCATGTCTTCTTTTGAGAAGTGTCTGTTCATATCCTTTGCCCACTTTTTGATGGGGTTGTTTTTTTTCTTGTAAATTTGAGTTCTTTGTAGGTTCTGGATATTAGCCCTTTGTCAGATGAGTAGATTGCAAAAATTTTCTCCCATTCTGTAGGTTGCCTGTTCACTCTGATGGTAGCTTCTTTTGCTGTGTGGAAGCTCTTTAGTTTAATTAGATCCCATTTGTCCATTTTGGCTTTTGTTGCCGTTGCTTTTGGTGTTTAGACATGAAGTCCTTGCCCATGCCTATGTCCTGAATGGTATTACCTAGGTTTTCTTCTAGGGTTTTTATGGCTTTAGGTCTAACATTTAAGTCTCTAATCCATCTTGAATTAATTTTCGTATAAGGAGTAAGGAAAAGATCCAGTTTCAGCCTTCTACTTATGGCTAGCCAATTTTCCCAGCACCATTTATTAAATAGGGAATCCTTTCCCTGTTTCTTGTTTTTCTCAGGTTTGTCAAAGATCAGATGGCTGCAGATGTATGGTATTATTTCTGAGGACTCTGTTCTGTTCCATTGGTCTATATCTCTGTTTTTTTTTTTTTTTTTTTTTTTTGACTTTTTTATTATGGCCATCCTTGAAGGAGTAAGGTGGTATCTCACTGTGGTTTTAAATTGTATTTCCATGATTAGCAATGTTGTGCATTTTTAATGTTCATTAATTGTTTGTATATCTTCTTTTAAGAAAGGTTTATTCATGCCCTTTGCCCGTATTTTTCATGGGATTACTTTCTTGCTGATTTGTTTGAGTCCCTTTTAGATTCTGGATACTAGTCCTTTATCAGATGCATAGTTCTGGAATATTTCCTCCCAATACATGGGTTGCCTGTTTACTCTGCTGATTATTTCTTTTGCTTTGCAGAAGCTTTTTAGTTTGATTAGGTCCCATTTATCTATTTTTGTTTTTGTTGCATTTGATTTTGGAGTCTTAGTCATGAATTATTTACCTAAACCAATGTCCAGAAGAGTTTTCCTGCTCTTTTTCAAATGAAATACAATGAATAGTATTTAATATAAAATTTAACGACAAGGTTGTAAGATTGATTGGGTCAAAATTAGCTTACACTTTTTTTCCTAAAATTATTAAGGTATTATATGATATAATTCAATTTTTAAACAATGTAAATAATTGACTTATTTTGTTTTCCTCTCAATTTATCTAATAAATATAATAAATAAATCCAAATATAACATTTTTTAAACAAAATAGACCCTGAACATCTAACATATCCATCAATAGAATGAGTCATAGAACCAGGCAGCATGGGCTCAAAACCTGTCTCTACCACTCATAATAGTTCTATGAAGTTGTCCTTACCATAAAGTTGGGAAAGCTGGGTCTAGAAAGATATCCAAAGTTCCATTGTCAAACTCTGTTCATTGACAGGGAGGAGACAGCAACTTCAGTATGTCTAATTACAAAGCGTAATTACAAAGCCATTTTGATTTGACATGCATAATCTCAAACATTATCAAAATGAGCTTTATCACTGTGATAACACAGAAGACAATATGACACCTCTTCTGCCACCATCCCTCAAAATATACCTCCCCACTGACGCTTATATGAAATAATCTATCCAAATGACCATGAAAAATGTTTTCTAAGCTTTACAATTAAACCATTTGTGTTTACAAATCTTCCTGTTGTAATAATTAGTAGGCAATTAGATACTAGTTTTCCAACATTGTATTATTTTCTAGAACTCTTAGAACTTGTCCAGAATACAGAGTTTGTAGAGTTAAACTATAGTATAATTTTTAAAATTTAAGTCCATCAAGTAAAATAAAAATCTGTGAAATCCTAGCCTTTTCATCAAAACTCATACACTAAAAACATCCAAAAATGAAAAGATAATTATAAGATTGCATTAGATTTATCTGATATTTTACTTTTCCTCCCTTATTGAGTCTGAAACCCATGACACTCAGCTACAAAGACTCTGGTCATCAATTTGGTTTTGCCTCCAAACTCCTTCTGACTGTAGATATTGATCTTCCAATAAATTAATCTTTAATAAAATTGCATTAAAATGTCTTTTGAGGTTCATTATAATTGAATTATACCTATATTTGAAAATTTTCCTTTCTAAAGAAATGTCTGTGATTATCGAGAAAATATACATTTATTTGCTACCTGTTCTAACTCATAGATTATACTTTTTGATATTTTATATGCATTATTGTCTTTTATTCGTACCATGACAGTAGCATTAGTCTAATTTTACTTGTAGGAAAATGGGGCTCAAATAAGTAACTTACTTAAAGTCAAAAATTAGAGAAATTCAAATTTACAGATTCAGATCTATCAACTTCCCAAGTCCATACCCTCTGCACCCCATATGATACTAAATATTCATTATCTAATGTGGTTTTTAATTGTATTAAAATATAAAGCCAGGCTGGGCTTGGTGGCTTACACCTGTAATTCTAGCACTTTGGGTCGCAGAGGCGGGTGGATCACCTGAGGTCAAAAGATTGAGACTAGCCTGGCCAACATGGTGAAACCCTGTCTCTACTAAAAATACAAAAATTAGACAGGTGTGGTGGTGGGCACCTGTAATCCCAACTACTCAGGAGGCTGAGGCAGGAGAATCGCTTGAACTCTGGAAGTAGAGGTTTCAGTGAGCCGAGATCACATCACCACGCTCCAGCCTGGGTGACAGAGTGAGATTCCATCTCTAATTAAAAAAGAAAAAGAAAAGATGTGTGTGTGTGTGTGTGTGTGTGTGTGTGTGTATCTCCAAAAAGGTATACCCTGGAAATGAAATATATAATTTCATGCTTATAGAGACTATAAAACTATATTTAAAACTAATTCTAGAATTTTGCTTTTCTTAGTCTGGGATTCATGAATCAACTCCTTCAGTTCTTCAAACCACCCCATTAGATAAGATTAACATTTTCTAATTCTATTTTTCTAATTATATTTTTATGGTATTAAGGACCTATTATGGTATTATGGACATATTAAGAATAGTAATGATAATTTAAAACTTTTAATACATAAAACTATTTTTCATTAATTTGGTACAAAAAATTAATTTGATTGGCAGATATAGAGGAAGAACAGAAATGATAAAATATTGAGTGCCCATTACTGTGCAATATAGTATTTCATTTGGTTTAATTTTCCAGCAATAACCAAATCAGTAAAATAATTATTTATCGCTTTTTGTCCAGAGGAGATTGCAAGTTTGAGAAAAGTAAACTGATTTGCCTGGTGACACAGCTAATGAACAGCCTGAGGTGGAGGCAACTGCCCACAAAAACCACCGCCACAACCTAGAGCCTCTATAGTAGTCCAGGTATCTTGTGAATGCATGCTACTCATTAATCAGATACTCAAGCACAAGACTGAGGGAGCAGCAACAAAAGACAAATTAATAGTAAACATGGTTTTCCCTTCACAGTGTAATCAGAGTGAACCATTTGTCTTGAAGCCCTGTTTGCAAAGGAAAATAGTGAGGGATGATCCTGTGACACCTAAATAAGCCCTGGAATACTTGCAGGTGACAGCACTGCCATGACAGCTGAGACATGGTTTCATTAAATAAGGGTTTAGCAATTTACGTAAACCCTTCAACTTGTCTTACTGGTTGGTAAGACAAGTTGAAAATAATTTATAGGGAAAGTTCTACCAAAACTTTTTTCATACCAATAAGTCACAATACTATATTTCACCCAGTCTATTATGTCATTAATTATAATATGTATTGCAGGATACTTTAAAATGTGAAAATATGCCCAATGGTAATTGTGAGAGGTACTGTCACTTGGAAGATGCATCTTTATTTCAGGGATATTAAAATGTGGAAATGTATGTATTTTAGAAACCATGAAAAATAGATATTATCAATGTCTTTTAATGTAAAAATATATTAGGGTACTTTGAAAGCAAACACAATGATTGCTTTATCGTGTTCAAACCATTAGTATCTAATTCCAAATATGTTCATAAATAAACCTGCCAACAAAATGATGAGAGATTAATGATGCCACAATAAAGGGAAGCCCTAGGGAATTATAGCAACAGGAAAATATCAATATACAATTCTAAATTTGTGCTGATAATGAAACAGACCATTGCCAATAATTAACCTTGTCTTATTTTATTCTATCTAGAAGTTTTCCATCCTGTGATTCATTTCTAGGAACACTGAAAGCCATTAAGTTGCATAAATTAATAAGGGGAAAAAGGCTGCGAAAGCTAGAAAAGGAGGGGTAAATTTTACTTTATCCATGTATGTTAAATTTCTCAAGAAACAAATCAGATTGATAACAGAAACACCTTTTAGGTGACCACATTTTGGTTACCTAGGATTCCAATGAAACATTTAGCTATTGTAGCCTTAGGGCATCCATGTATTGATAATTTACAAAAGTCTTCTTCACCTAATTTGTTCTGCTATTCCTAAGGAGGGGCAAAAAACAGTTACCTTAGCAACTGCAAGATTACACTTTATCTTGAAGTTGCAGAACTTTTTAAAAAAAAAAATTAAATGTGGATCCATGTTGACATTCCATCTTCCTTAGGTGATGGCTTTAGTAGTCAGGTTGAGAATAGCATGCAAACACTTATATCTTGCTGCTGTCCCACCCCCAGTAACAGCATTCTGCACTGATTGTCTTCATTTCTTTTTTCTTTTATGGAAAATGAGAGAACTACCAATATCAAATATGGGTATAGAGAAATCATCAGAGAGAGGCTACAGAGAGTATAGTTCATCACAGCTGACCTTCTTTATTTTTGTGAGAAGAGAAATTGGTGGACAATTGGCAATTGTTATAACTGGAAAATAAACACCCTGTCAAGTGTCAGTGGTTAAAAAGTCAATTTCCAGCCCTAATGGAAGATAGCTGTAAGCCTGTCTGCAGGAGAATAGATTTTTCAGAAAGTACTAAGTTAAAAACACATTTTAACTTAAATCCAAAATCGCTCTAAAGGCTGTGGTTGTTGCCGCTTACATACTTGAGGCTACATAGTAAAGGGCACTTGTCAGATGTTGGCACGTGACTTCAGCAATGTCTGAGGTATTACCAGCTTAAAAAAGGAACTCAGGAACAAGAGAAATGGACCAGGAATATAAGGTGTACTAGGACTCATTTCTTTAAAAATGACTGAAACCTAAATTGAAGTAGCTTAGTAATAAAAATGAATGTAAACTCCTGTGACCTTTGTGCTTTCCCAAACTCCCAACTCCCTCTTCTCAATGCTGGGAGAAGGCCCTGCTCCACCTATATTTCCCCTCCCTAAACCCACCTTGCAATTTTTCTGCAGGCAGTGCACTGGGGCACTCTTACCAGTCACCTCTTTCATTTTCCATCTTTTAGCAACCACTTCCATCCACTGCCTCATGCCAGTGTCAAGTGTCGTTGCTTCAAATGCTGTATACAGTTTTTATTTGTTTTTGGAAAGAGGGTAAATCAAGTCCTTGATATTTTAACCAAATGCACAATATTTTTCTTCCACATTTAATTCCACAAATACATTTGATTGACTGTCCTTCCCTTATGAACCAGTCACTGCGTCAAAATGAAGGGGGCTACACAACTAGCAGGAACTGAGTCTCATATCCAAACCTGTGGACCTATGTGTTCTATTGCCAGTATGAGGGAGAACGAGTAAAAGCATACTCCAGACCACCAAAACCAACAGCTATCAGAATCTACTTCAGAAAAGATGTTCTTATCTTAAAAAATGACTTATGGGGGATGCCAATTCCATTGCACTTATTTGTGGTTTATTGCATCAAGCATTCCTCAGGCACATTCAGTGTGCCAGGTAAGGTGCTGGCCCCTGAGAACCATGAGATAAACAAGATGCAAGTGTAGCCTGGACAGCTCATATTTCAGAGTTTCCCTTTCACACTGCTTGTCAGTTTTGTGAAAGTATTAACAGCCCCTACCTTTTCTGTTCACCTCTCCTGTTCTAGGCAATAGTCATGGGATAGCTTTGGCCTAAAATGTTACATTATTAATTTGGGGCCCATATTTCAGATGTCACATTTTAAAGATGAAGAAACAAGGGAAGAGGAGGGGGTCAAGTCACATGTCACAGGTGAAGTAGCCATTAAGTAACAAACTTGATGTTGTTGAAGTGTTGAATATGACTAATATAGTGTGTATTGAGGCCCCTCACTCCCCACTGCTCTTCGCACTATTCCACAGAGCATCATCCGGCCTGGACTGCAGGACTGGATATTAACTCCTACCTTCATATGTGAAATTAACTCCTACCCTTCCTGCTATTTTAAAACCAAATAAATTACCTCACCATTCACTAAATAAAAGTCACTGTTTTCTTATGTTTACTGCTTATTCCTCAGTTCCCACCACCCCCAAAGTCAAGGAGTACTATTCTCTTTTCCTTAGCTAACTCATAAGACCCACATTTAATAAACTGGAAAATTGTATTAAATAATGTTGAGTGGAAAAAAGGAAAACAAATTTCTATGTAAAAAGTGATGTAGTTATTTTAAACTACATAGTTATACACACACACAAAGACTTTCAGGTAGCATATCAAAATATTAGTCAATTTCTGAAAAATGTGGGTTGCTAATTTATGGGTAATGTTTACTTTAGTCTTCACACTTTTTTGTTTTCTAAACTTCTGAACATCTGTATGTTAAATATATATGTATATAAACTATTAAAATAAAGTTATTCTTAAAATGAATCTCTAAAATATCATCTATATTCTGATTAAAATCTCTAATACAATTTAGATAAAATGCTATTTTATTTGTGCTACAATATTGCATAAAACATTACAAATATTATACATTGCATATGTGATTCTTTATAATCTCTATTTGAATTATACGAAACTTGAAGGCAGAAAATGTATATTTTAAAAATACTTAACTAATATTTAACTTGCTTAGTTATATACATTAACCAAATGACTTCTATAGTTGTACATTTCTTGCCTGTTAATTCTGAAGGAGATTGAAATAATAAAAACAGCTGACAATTATGATATTCATACTATGTGCTAGGTTCTATTATAGATAGCTTTACATGTTCTGTATCATTTTAATCCTATGAATAATCCTTTTAGAGTTCATTTTACCCACGAAGAAACTCAAAAGTAGGAAGAGATCAAATAGCTAGTGCCATAGCTAGAAAGTGACAAAGCCAGTATTTGAAACCAAGCAGGTAACCCCACAGTCTGTGCACTAACCCACCACACAATCAATAGTTTGAATGTTTCAACAATATTAGAAATCTTGGAGTAGGGATAATGATATAAAGGAGGGATTTATTAATACAGATTATTTAGCATGATTTCCTTATTACTAGTACCTACCTTAAAGGACTGTTCTAACAGTTAAATATATGATCAGGAGTTTGCACAAGTGTCTGGTGTGTATAGAGTGTGCTATATTTTTTTTTTTTTTTTTTTTTTGAGATGGAATTTTGCTCTTGTTGCCCAGGCTGGAGTGCAATGGTGTGGTCTTGGCTCATGGTGACCTCCGCCTCCTGGGTTCAAGCGATTCTCCTGTCTCAGCCTCCCAAGTAGCTGGGATTACAGGCACCCACCACCATGCCAGGATATTTTTTTTTTTATTTTTAATAGAGACAGGGTATCACCATGTTGGCCAGGCTGGTCTTGAACTCCTGACCTCAGGTGATCCACCTGCCTCAGTCTCCCAAATTGTTGGGATTAGAGGTGTGAGCCACCGTGCCTGGCCTATAAATTTTAACTAATGCTAATACTGTTACATCCATATTTTTGCTACTGTGAATTCAGTTAAGATGAAATAGCTACACAACTAAGCAGAACTATTTTTTTTTTTTTTTGAGTAGGATAAACTAAGGACATAACTTAAGTCTAAGAAAATCTGTTTATTGTAGGCTTTTCTGCACAAATTTTCCTGTATCATCAAGATTGCTATAGCCATCCCTCACTGAGATTCCTTTTTTCCTTTAAAATTAGAGGTTTTGCTTTACATTGTTATTTTTAACTGACTGGATACTGCCATAGATCTAATAATTGGTTGTAAAAATCCAGACAAACATCAATTTTTAAGTCTGAATTTTTAATCTTGTTTGAAACAAATATGTAAACTAAAAATGAAAACATAATAAAGCCAGGTTCAAATCTTGCCTATTTTAGTAAATAAGTCAATTTTTTATTAAATTAACTTCAGATCCTATTAATTATGAAAGCAATATGTTATATTTCTAGTGAATACTAAGATCTTATTAGAAATTCCTTCTCCATCACTTTGTTTTCTTTGTGAGACATACCTGCACAAATGACCTAAAATTCAATCCACTTTGAAAATAAATTTCCAAGGCTTAGTGAAGAAAGTCTAATTTCTGTAGCCACTGGCCTGTTTCTAGAGCCATCGTTGATTGATGGCTTATAAAGCCTTTTAATACAGCACTCACATTTTAAAGATACTGGCCAGGCTGAAGTTTTCATCTGGAGTGCTTGATTTCCTTTGTCCCACTTTCCCGTAGTGACTTATTCTGTCCTTGGGTTCTAAAACTACTTTGATTTAATTTAGGCCTGGGGGTGTGAAGATATGGTGAAATTTATTTAAACAAGAGATGATAGCAATGCCTCCGATAGTGCATGGTAATAGGAAAGCAAATCCCCGACTTCCTGGCATTTATTTGTGTAATAATTTCACCACCAAGTGCAACCAGAGAGGTATTCCAGAATGTTCCATGCACTTACATAAAACGTGCAAGAGTCCCAGCGTGAGCGACACAGAAGACCAGTGATTTCTGCATTTTCAACTGAGGTACTGGGGTCATCTCACTCGGGAGTGCCGGACAATCGGTGCTGGTCAGCTGCTGCAGCCTGACCAGGGAGAGCTGAAGCAGGGCGAGGCATCGCCTCACCTGGGAAGCGCAAGGGGGAAGGGAGTCCCTTTTCCTAGCCAGGGGAACTGAGACACACAACACCTGGAAAATCGGGTAACTCCCACCCCAATACTGCGCGGTAAGCACACAGGCACACCAGGAGAATATACCCAACACCTGGCCGGGAGGGTCCCACGCCCACGGAGCCTCCCTCCTTGCTAACACAGCAGTCTGCGGCAATCTAACCGCAAGGCAGCAGCGAGGCTGGGGGAGGGGCGCCTGCCATCGCTGAGGCTTAAGTAGGTAAACAAAGCCGCTGGGAAGCTCGAACTGGGTGGAGCTCACAGCAGCTCAAGGAAACCTGCCTGTCTCTGTAGACTCCGCCTCTGGGGACAGGGCACAACTAAAAAATAACAGGGGAAGCAGCAGAGGCCAGTGCAGACGCGAACGACTCTGTCTGACAGCTTTGAAGGGAGCAGTGGATCTCCCAACACGGAGGTTGAGATCTGAGAAGGGGCAGGCTGCCTGCTCAAATGGGTTCCTGACCCCTGAGTAGCCTAACTGGGAGACATCCCCCACTAGGGGCAGTCTGACACCCCACACCTCACAGGGTGGAGTACACCCCTGAGAGGAAGCTTCCAAAGCAAGAATCAGACAGGTGCACTCGCTGTTCAGCAATATTCTATCTTCTGCAACCTCTGCTGCTGATACCCAGACAAACAGAGTCTGGAGTGGACCTCAAGCAATCTCCAACAGACCTATAGCTGAGGGTCCTGACTGTCAGAAGGAAAACTATCAAACAGGAAGGACATCTATACCAAAACCCCATCAGTACGTCACCATCATCAAAGACCAGAGGCAGATAAAACCACAAAGATGGGGAAAAAGCAGGGCAGAAAAGCTGGAAATTCAAAAAATATGAGCGCATCTCCCCCTGCAAAGGAGCACAGCCCATCGCCAGCAACGGATCAAAGTTGGTCAGAGAATGACTTTGACGAGATGAGAGAAGAAGGCTTCAGTCCATCAAACCTCTCAGAGCTAAAGGAGGAATTACATACCCAGCACAAAGAAACTAAAAATCTTGAAAAAAGAGTGGAAGAATTGACAGCTAGACTAATTAATGCAGAGAAGGTCATAAATGAAATGACAGAGATGAAAACCATGACACGAGAAATACGTGACAAATGCACAAGCTTCAGCAACCGACTTGATCAACTGGAAGAAAGAGTATCAGTGATTGAGGATCAAATGAATGAAATGAAGCAAGAAGAGAAACCAAAAGAAAAAAGAAGCAAAAGAAATGAACAAAGCCTGCAAGAAGTATGGGATTATGTAAAAAGACCAAATCTACGTCTGATTGGGGTGCCTGAAAGTGAGGGGGAAAATGGAACCAAATTGGAAAACACTCTTCAGGATATCATCCAGGAGAACTTCCCCAACCTAGCAGGGCAGGCCAACATTCAAATTCAGGAAATACAGAGAACGCCACAAAGATACTCCTCGAGAAGAGCAACTCCAAGACACATAATTGCCAGATTCACCAAAGTTGAAATGAAGGAAAAAATCTTAAGGGCAGCCAGAGAGAAAGGTCGGGTTACCCACAAAGGGAAGCCCATCAGACTGACAGCAGATCTCTTGGCAGAAACTCTACAAGCCAGAAGAGAGTGGGGGCCAATATTCAACGTTCTTAAAGAAAAGAATTTTAAACCCAGAATTTCATATCCAGCCAAACTAAGTTTCATCAGGGAAGGAGAAATAAAATTCTTTACAGATAAGCAAATGCTTAGAGATTTTGTCACGACCAGGCCTGCCTTACAAGAGACCCTGAAGGAAGCCCTAAACATGGAAAGGAACAACCGGTACCAGCCATTGCAAAAATATGCCAAAATGTAAAGACCATCGAGGCTAGGAAGAAACTGCATCAACTAATGAGCAAAATAACCAGTTAATATCATAATGGCAGGATCAAGTTCACACATAACAATATTAACCTTAAATGTAAATGGACTAAACGCTCCAATTAAAAGACACAGACTGGCAAACTGGATAAAGAGTCAAGACCCATCAGTCTGCTGTATTCAGGAGACCCATCTCACATGCAGAGACATACATAGGCTCAAAATAAAGGGATGGAGGAAGATCTACCAAGCAAATGGAGAACAAAAAAAAGCAGGGGTTGCAATCCTAGTCTCTGATAAAACAGACTTTAAACCATCAAAGATCAAAAGAGACAAAGAAGGCCATTACATAATGGTAAAGGGATCAATTCAACAGGAAGAGCTAACTATCCTAAATATATATGCACCCAATACAGGAGCACCCAGATTCATAAAGCAAGTCCTTAGAGACTTACAAAGAGACTTAGACTCCCATACAATAATAATGGGAGACTTCAAAACTACACTGTCAACATTAGACAGATCAACGAGACAGAAAGTTAACAAGGATATCCAGGAATTAAACTCATCTCTGCACCAAGTGGACCTAATAGACATCTATAGAACTCTCCACCCCAAGTCAACAGAATATATATTCTTCTCAGCACCACATCGCACTTATTCCAAAATTGACCACATAATTGGAAGTAAAGCACTCCTCAGCAAATGTAAAAGAACAGAAATTATAACAAACTGTCTCTCAGACCACAGTGCAATCAAACTAGAACTCAGGACTAAGAAACTCAATCAAAACCGCTCAACTACATGGAAACTGAACAACCTGCTCCTGAATGACTACTGGGTACATAACGAAATGAAAGCAGAAATAAAGATGTTCTTTGAAACCAATGAGAACAAAGATACCACATACCAGAATCTCTGGGACACATTTAAAGCAGTGTGTAGAGGGAAATTTATAGCACTAAGTGCCCACAAGAGAAAGCAGGAAAGATCTAAAATTGACACTCTAACATCACAATTAAAAGAACTAGAGAGGGAAGAGCAAACACACTCAAAAGCTAGCAGAAGGCAAGAAATAACTAAGATCAGAGCAGAACTGAAGGAGATAGAGACACAAAAAACCCTCCAAAAAATCAATGAATCCAGGAGTTGGTTTTTTGAAAAGATCAACAAAATTGACAGACCGCTAGCAAGACTAATAAAGAAGAAAAGAGAGAGGAATCAAATAGACGCAATAAAAAATGATAAAGGGGATATCACCACCGACCCCACAGAAATACAAACTACCATCAGAGAATACTATAAACACCTCTATGCAAATCAACTAGAAAATCTAGAAGAAATGGAAAATTTCCTGGACACTTACACTCTCCCAAGACTAAACCAGAAAGAAGTTGAATCCCTGAATAGACCAATAGCAGGTCTGAAATTGAGGCAACAATTAATAGCCTACCCTCCAAAAAAAGCCCAGGACCAGATGGATTCACAGCTGAATTCTACCAGAGGTACAAGGAGGAGCTGGTACCATTCCTTCTGAAACTATTCCAATCAATAGAAAAAGAGGGAATCCTCCCTAACTCATTTTATGAGGCCAGCATCATCCTGATACCAAAGCCTGGCAGAGACACAACAAAAAAAGAGAATTTTAGACCAATCTCCCTGATGAACATCGATGCAAAAATCCTCAATAAAATACTGGCAAACCGGATTCAGCAGCACATCAAAAAGCTTATCCACCATGATCAAGTGGGCTTCATCCCTGGGATGCAAGGCTGGTTCAACATTCGCAAATCAATCAACGTAATCCAGCATATCAACAGAACCAAAGACAAGAACCACATGATTATCTCAATAGATGCAGAAAAGGCTTTTGACAAAATTCAACAGCCCTTCATGCTAAAAACGCTCAATAAATTCGGTATTGATGGAACGTACCTCAAAATAATAAGAGCTATTTATGACAAACCCACAGCTAATATCATACTGAATGGGCAAAAACTGGAAAAGTTCCCTTTGAAAACTGGCACAAGACAGGGATGCCCTCTCTCACCACTCCTATTCAACATAGTGTTGGAAGTTCTGGCTAGGGCAATCAGGCAAGAGAAAGAAATCAAGGGTATTCAGTTAGGAAAAGAAGAAGTCAAATTGTCCCTGTTTGCAGATGACATGATTGTGTATTTAGAAAACCCCATCGTCTCAGCCCAAAATCTTCTTAAGCTGATAAGCAACTTCAGCAAAGTCTCAGGATACAAAATTAATGTGCAAAAATCACAAGCATTCTTATACACCAGTAACAGACAAGCAGAGAGCCAAATCAGGAATGAACTTCCATTCACAATTGCTTCAAAGAGAATAAAATACCTAGGAATCCAACTTACAAGGGATGTAAACGACCTCTTCAAGGAGAACTACAAACCACTGCTCAGTGAAATCAAAGAGGACACAAACAAATGGAAGAACATACCATGCTCATGGATAGGAAGAATCAATATCGTGAAAATGGCCATACTGCCCAAGGTAATCTATAGATTCAATGCCATCCCCATCAAGCTACCAATGAGTTTCTCATTACATTAAAGAAAAAAATTACTCTTTCAAGAAATCCTTCTTGTTTCTATTATAGTTCTAAAAGAATGCTTTATATGCATTTGCATGTAAAGATCATTGAGAAATATAATGTACAATGTCCTGAACAGTTTGTTTTGTACAATATGCAGAAATGCACTTCATGGTTATATTGTAGTATTAAACTGTGAATGAGGGTAATGCTAATTTCTAGGTATTTAATATGATAAAGAATCAAGAAAAAATGAAATATTAACATATTAGTGTTTTTGAAAACTTTAGCATGCTTAAGATTACTTGTGTGTAAACAAAGATTAATATTCAGGTATACCTCAGTTGTACTAAATCAAATTTTGAGTGATGGGCATAGATTTTTTACCTTATAATAAAACCCCAGATAATTTTGATGTCTCAGATCCAGAAAACACATTTTCTTAGATGGTTTCTCTCAGAAGTCGGTTGCCCCTTGTACATCAGATACTACAACAGAGACTTATCATGTCTGTCTCAGGCACATTAATCAACTTCTCATACTCTCCCACAAAACAATGTAAGTAAAACAAAAGATTATAATGTAATAGCCTGAGATACAATGTTTTGCTTTATTAAATGGCAGAAACAAAAGAATTGAAGCAGGAATTACAGAATTACATATTTGAGTTTCATGTTTTTATTTTTAAAGTTTTACTTGCCCTAATGCTTATAATCTTATGTGTCTTATGAAAAAGACTTATCTACAAATACAGTTTAATGCATGCTGCCATTTCACCGGACTGATGCCAATTAACTTTAGGAATATGCTACTGAAAATACATGAATTTTGAAACTTATGATCAACTCTATCAAAATTCTTATTTAATTTTAACTATTTTAGAGGCAGAGATATCCAGAAAAGTGACATCCTTTAACAAATTCTATTCCAAGTTAAGCAATATATGATTGATTGTTTGTGCTGCAGTCTAGAACAATCAGCATTTAAATACTAAGTTAAATGATACAGCATATGCATAATCATTGAATAGGTTTTGATCTTGTCAGCTATATATTAATAAATCATTGGAATGTGAAAAAAATAGATACCTTTATGGAAAAGCTAGAATTAAAGACAATATAGTAAATTTGAAATATTGATTTATGATTTTTATTTTTAAAATATATAAAAATTTTACCACTGGACTAATTTTAAACTCTGTCATTCTAAAATAAGAAAACTGCTATAGAATTACTAATTATGTGACAGCTTTAAAAATTACAATACAGCAATCCCATAAGAAAGATCAAAAAAGTTTTAATGCTATGTTTATGACTTACATTGAATTTAGATTATTTAACACTGAAACTACCCATGTCCCACAAAACGCAGAACAAAATACTTAATAATTTAAAAGTAATTCACCAAATACACACGAAAACATACAGAGCATCAAAACTGGTGATGTAACTATTTCACAAGTTGAGTGAATTATTGCCTCAAGCTATAAAGAGTATGAGAACAACAAAATAAAAGCAATGGTAGCTCCAGCTGTTAAAATAAAGAGATGTAGGATGCTCTTTCATTTGTAAAAGGATATTAAACTTACGTTTTCTGGTCTCTAGCTGGGAAAGCATGCAAAATTTTCTCCCACTTAAGAATTTACAATTTATTACTTTTACTATTATATATTAGATTATTAGTATGTTCTTGATGTTTTGGGCATTAGTAGACTTTCCGTGCAACTATGCAACTAGCAAAAAAAAATTTAGAATTGCTAGTAATGTCTAGGAACTTTTGATTATACAGGAAATGTGTCACTTTTGGTGTTTACTTGCTTCAGGACACACATCAAAACATATTTATAAAAAAGTATATTTATAGGTGATGATGATGATGATGATTATGATGATGATGACAAAAATGACTGTGAAAAACTTTTAATTTTCCTAATCAGTCACTACTTAATCACATTACCTGAAAATTTCCCTTGCAAATATATTCAACAATATCCAGGGAACACTGCATCCTTCCAGCTACTAGTAATTCTGGAATAATACCCATGATTTTTGTTTTTACCAGTGAATTGTATGCTTGTCAAAATCAATTGTGTTTATTCTCAAAACATTCATATGCCAGTTATATTAATATTGTAATTATGTAAATTTAATTTTTACAAATACTACTAAAAGGTAAAAAGAAAAGGAGTTGTATCTGTTAAGACAAAACCTTTAGAAAGACTCAGTAAAGACTAGTGAGTAAAAGGTGGGACTGACAGACACCGCTGGTTCACTAACCTATCACCCATTTCCAGGCTTTTCTCCATTCCAAGCCTTCATTATAAGGGTGGGGTAAGCTAAAACACTAGCACATTAATGTTTCTAAAATGTTAAGTGAGGTAACGTTCATACAAGCATTCTGAAAACTTTAAAACACTACAGATTATTGGATCTTCTTATTACTATAAAATCATTTCTGTTGGTGCCTATAAAATCAATTAAGTAGTATTTCTTGACTAATATCTAATGTATTCAAATGCTGGAATTTAGAGATGAAGGTCTTAGCTCAACTCTTCAGTTTTAACATAAGTCTGGTCTAAATTCCTGCAGGGATGGCATATAAGGCATTGTTTTTACATTCTATTAATACAACAGTTACCTTATGAATATAGTGGCTATTTGGGGGGGAAACTTGAGAAATTAGAAATACTTTCTTTATATTAAGAATACAACTGTCAACATATAATTTTTGCAAGTATCAGTTTTGCCCCAGGAGTATGATAGAGGTAAGACTATTTCTTTATTCCTTTGACATGGTTCCTCATCCTAACCTGCTCAATTCCTCTCCAGTCTTCTTGTTTATAGGAGAATATGTGCTAATCTCTTTCAAACATTTCCCAATCATGTATTTATCAGAAGCTCCATCTATATCTCAGATAATGCCTTTGGATAAATTACCACCAGCACCGCCCTCCTCAGGTACACTTTATCCATCAGCATACCAGAACAAAAATAATAACCTTGGAGTTGACCAGAGTATTTCCAAGTCCAACTTGTTATAATTCAATAACAAGTTTCAATAGATAAGTAACTTTTGAGCTCATAATATCTCCTTGAAAATTCCAGACATCTCTGCAGTATCTCCCTTAATATAAATATTTAACCTCTATTAATATAACCTAGATTTTATTTCCTTTTTTGTTCTAATATTCTTTCATGTACATCTTTGATCACGAGATTCTCTTTTTGAGTTATTTTAGAGTCTGAATTCAAATGATTAGTTGCAACTTATTTTAGTTAAACCCCCCATTTATTTTATGTAATAATTACATTACTAGTCACTACCGGATGGAGAAGAGATTTACAATGAGCCAGAATCTGTTCTATAGTAGATACTTTACATACATTATTTCTAACTTGTTCTACAACACAAGGGAAGAGTTATCACTTGTTTCAGAAATTTATAAATAGTGGGTCAATGAGTTTAAGTATATGGTCAAAAAGACAGACATAAGGTTATTGGCTGTATCTGTTTTGCTATATAATATCAAAAGATATGATAAAGATGGGACAAAAGGATTTAGCTATTTCTCTTAGATCTATGCTACACAAAGAGTGGTCAACAAACTAGCAGCATCAGCAACACCTGGGCAGTAGATCGTGCCCTGCATCAGACCACCTCAATCAGGATCTGCATTTAAACTAGATTCCCATGTGTGTCATGTATATATTACAGTTTAAGGGGCGCTGTTTTAGAGACAAATTGCATCATTCTCTTCTCAGACATCCACACCTTTTCCATAATAGAGGATCATTTGAGAGAACATTTACAGTCTCTTGTTCTTCTGTAGGGGAGCTAATCCTGGGGCCATACATAAATCACAAGATAAAGCCCATTCATATATGTGCAAAACTGTATTTTTTCTCTTAGACTTGCCTTCATTCAAACCAGTGCTCATGATCATTGGCCCATTCCAGTAAGTATAGTTACAGATCTGAGTACACCAAATCACTCACTCACCATCCATAATCTCCAGCATTCTTTCCTTCTGACCTGACTGGAACTGGCATGTGGCAGCAAGGCCTTGGACTTTGCAGTTGGCTAGATAAAGGGCTGACCCTTCAGGGTTTACAGAAAAAAAGAAAAAGAAAAAGAAAAAAAGAAAACTCAACTTCTCTTCATCAGAAGATCTTGAGGCCTAAAATTGGACTGAGCACAGATGGTCCCATTTGGCTTCACATTAAAGCTATGTTTTCAAAGACATTGACCTGAAGCCCCGTATTTGAGGAAATATTACTAGAAGGTCAGCCCCTAATGAAGCTTACAACATTCTAAAGCCTACTTGATGTTAATTACCTTTGTGTCTTTTGGTTAGGAGGGTGAGTATTAGGCCTCCTACCCACATTCTTCCATTGCCCATAGAGACAGGGTTCATGTAATTCTCAGAAGCTCCATCTATATCTCAGATAATCAATCACACAAATATTTTGGAAACGATTGAAAAATTTCCCATAGAATTATATAAGCTAAAATTATATTCCTTGATACATGTTAAAATAATTCCTTGCCACATGATTGGTAAGTCCAAACACCATCAATACTCTCTCAAACATAGGTTAATGAATCACATTTTCACAACCGACACTTTGAACCCCTAGCCATGTGACAAGCATGGAATCATAGATTTAAATAAATAAAATGGTCAAATTCGTTTAATTTTATAATACAGTTGGACACACTAATTCCAACTGAAAACATTCAAATATTCAAGTGTCTTTGTGAAAATTATATTTTGTGTTCAACCCTCTGTCCCTAAAATAATTATAGATCGATTTTTACAAAATTATATTTTAAAAGAGTAATTAATTGATAAATTTAGGTTAAAGACTCATGACTAAGTATAGGGGAAGGAACTCTAAAGAAGCTCATTGATATATATTTTACTTTTACAATGGTTTTAGTAAACATTTTTCTGATTTTAAAAATAGCATGCTTTTGTCATTAAAAAATTACATGCATACAAAAATGTTAGATAATTTTTTTTTAAATAGCCAGTTATTCTATCACAGATGTACTCTCTGTTAGAATTTAGTTATTTTTATTTCAGGTTTTTTTCTGAGATTTAACTCATATGAGAACATATGGTATAAAATACTTAGATTATATTACAGATAATTTTATGGTATGTAAATAATGCTATCTTTCATATTAAAGTTTATGCATTAGAATCTTTTGTTAGGTTATCAGAAGTTTCTGATCAATATTGACACAGAATTTTAAAGTTTTTTATCTATACTGCAAAACTTTCTTTCAAAATAATATTGTATGACTTTACATTCACATAGAAGCATGTACCTATTTCATTTATCCTAAATACCACCAATATATTCTATTGTTTTTACTTGCTAATTTGGCAGGCAAACATGCTGTTTTATTTTTATTTAAGATTTTATTTGTTATTGATTAAAAGTATACTTAACTCCTTAATAAATCTGATTTTATTTTGGTAAAAACATGAATTGAGATAGCATTTCTAGTATATCTACCCAATTTTATGATTCTAATTTGTCCATTTGACCTATAATAAAAGCTAATTTTGATAGTTTATAAAATTCTAATGTTTTCACTATTCTTGTGCCAATTACCTAATATTTAATTGTTAGTGTTTTGTAAATGGTGTAATATCTGGTAGAATTGGTTCTCTCCTCAATATATTTTCCCTTAGTATCTTCTTTAAATTTGTGTTTTGTTTTGTTTTTGTTTTGCCAAACTTCTAAACAACTATTGACTGAAATTTGGTTGAAATTAATATATAAAATATGAGTTTTCCATTTTTTTGTTTAAAGAACCTACACTTATCTTGCTAACAGTTATTTTGAAATTGTTAAGCTTTTCTGTTGCTTTTTGCAATAGAACATTTTTTTTTACTGTCAGGACTTTCAGGAATGTAGAAACGGTTTTAAATTTTGCATTTTGCTGATACTGTTGTTCTTTTCTGGCCATGTAAGCATATGCCCTTGGAATTCGTAGAAAAAGATCACTGGAATTTTTTTTCCCAGGAAAAACTGTATTATATTGTGTTAGACCATTCTTGCATTGCTATAAAGAAATATCCATGGCTGGGTAATTTATAAAGCAAAAAGGTTTACTTGGCTCACGGTTATGCAGGCTGTACAGGAATCATGATGCTAGCATCTGCTCAGCTTCTGGAGGGGGGCCTCAGGAAACTCACATTATGGCAGAAGGCAAAGGGGAAGCAGACACATCACCTTGCCAGAGCAGAAGACAGAGACAGTGGAGGTGCCACACACATTTAAGCAAACAGATCTCAAGAGAACTTACTACCGGGAGGACACCACCAAGGGGAGGACGTTAAACCATTCATGAGACATTGGCCCCTGTCATCCAATCACCCCTCACTAGGCCCCACCTACAACACTGGAGTTTATATTTCATCATGAGATTTGGGTGGAACCACACACTCAAACTGTATCATATATTCAAATAATTATCTCTTATCTTTCTCTTCCAATATATATATTACCCATTTCTCTTTCATGTCTTACTTCTCTAATAAAAAATGTTAAAAAGGTTTTTATTAATAGTGATAAAAAGCATCCTAGTTTAGTTCTTGAACTTTGTATGTAATGTCTTTGTAGTTTTAATGTTGGCTGAGGTTCTAGTATGTATCTTTTTTGTAAACATTTTTCACTTCAGGATACTTCAGGAATATGTTTCCTTGCCAATATATAGTCTCATGTTAAAAACTCCTTAATTGTAAAATGTAACATCCACACAGAAAAGTGCACAAAATAAACATGTTTAACTGAATGATTTGCGACAGGTGAACACCCATGTAACTACTACTCAAGTCAAGAAGTACAACATTGTCAGTACCCTGGAAACCCATCCTCTGTGTTCTCTTAATCACTACTTCCTTCTCCACAAAGATACTTTCGTTGCTTTTCTTTTAGAATTTTACCATCTAGTGTTTATTTCCAAAAGTTTAGTATTATCTAATTATTGAATGTCACATAAATGAAATTACATAATCTATGGCTCTATGTAAAGCTTAGTGACTGTTTTTTTCATACGACGTTATGTAATTTTTTATTTTTTATATATTTCTTTAATTATTGTGAGTATACACAGTAGATGTATAAATTTATGCAGTACCTGAGATGTACTTAATACAAGCGTGCATTTGGAAATAAGTACATCATGGAGAATAGCATGTCCATCTCCTCAAGCATTTATCCTTTGAGTTACAAACAATCGAATTACAGCCTTTATATTATTTTAAAATATACCATTAAATCATTATTGACTATAGTCACCCTATTGTGCTATCAAACAGTCTTATTCATTCTTTCTATTTTAACTATTATCTATTTAATTTATGTATTTATTATTATTTATCTATTATCCCATTATCTATCTACCCTCCTCCTAACCACCTTCTACTCTTCCCAATCTCTGGTAACCATCCTTCTACTCTCTATACCATGAGTACAATTATTATTAATATTATTATTTATTATTATTATACTTTAAGTTCTAGGGTACATGTGCATAACGTGCAGGTTTGTTACATATGTATACTTGTGCCATGTTGGTGTGCTACACCCATCAACTTGTCAGCACCCATCAACTCGTCATTTACATCAGGTATAACGCCCAATGCAATCCCTCCCCCCTACCCCCTACCCATGATAGGCCCCGGTGTGTGATGTTCACCTTCCCGAGTCCAAGTGATCTCATTGTTCAATTCCCACCTATGAGTGAGAACATGCGGTGTTTGGTTTTCTGTTCTTTGATAGTTTGCTGAGAATGATGGTTTCCAGCTGCATCTGTGTCCCTACAAAGGACACAAACTCATCATTTTTTATGGCTGCATAGTATTCCATGGTGTATATGTGCCACATTTTCTTAATCCAGTCTGTCATTGATGGACATTTGGGTTGATTCCAAGTCTTTGCTATTGTGAATAGTGCTGCAATAAACATACGTGTGCATGTGTCTTTATAGCAGCATGATTTATAATCCTTTGGGTATATACCCAGTGATGGGATGGCTGGGTCATATGGTACTTCTAGATCTAGATCCTTGAGGAATTGCCATACTGTTTTCCATAATGGTTGAACTAGTTTACAATCCTACCAACAGTGTAAAAGTGTTCCTGTTTCTCCACATCCTCTCCAGCACCTGTTGTTTCCTGACTTTTTAATGATTGCCATTCTAACTGGTGTGAGATGGTATCTCATTGTGGTTTTGATTTGCATTTCTCTGATGGCCAGTGATGATGAGCATTTTTTCATGTGTCTGTTGGTTGTATGCATGTCTTCTTTTGAGAAAAGTCTGTTCATAACCTTTGCCCACTTTTTGATGGGGTTGTTTGTTTTTTCTTGTAAATTTGTTTGAGTTCTTTGTAGGTTCTGGATGTTAGCCCTTTGTCAGATGAGTAGATTGCAAAAATTTTCTCCCATTCTGTAGGTTGCCTGTTCACTCTGATGGCAGTTTATTTTGCTGTGCAGAAGCTCTTTAGTTTAATTAGATCCCATTTGTCCATTTTGGCTTTTGCTGCCATTGCTTTTGGTGTTTTAGACATGAAGTCCTTGCCCATGCCTATGTCCTGAATGGTACTACCTAGATTTTCTTCTAGAGTGTTTATGGTATTAGGTCTAACATTTAAGTCTCTAATCAACCTTGAATTAATCTTCGTATAAGGAATAAGGAAAGGATCCAGTTTCAGCTTTCTACTTATGGCTAGCCAATTTTCCCAGCACCATTTATTAAATAGGGAATCCTTTCTCTATTTCTTGTTTTTCTCAGGTTTGTCAAAGATCAGATGGCTGTAGATATGTGGTATTATTTCTGAAGGCTCTGTTCTGTTCCATTGGTCTATATCTCTGTTTTGGTACCAGTACCATGTTGTTTTGGTTACTATCGCTTTGTAGTATAGTTTGAAGTCAGGTAGTGTGATGCCTCCAGCTTTATTCTTTTGGCTTAGGATTGTCTTGGAAATGCGGGCTCTTTTTTGGTTCCATATTAACTTTAAAGCAGTTTTTTTCCAGTTCTGTGAAGAAAGTCATTGGTAGCTTGATGGGGATGGCATTGAATCTATAGATTACCTTGGGCAGTATGGCCATTTTCACGATATTGATTCTTCCTATCCATGAGCATGGTATGTTCTTCCATTTGTTTGTGTCCTCTTTGATTTCACTGAGCAGTGGTTTGTAGTTCTCCTTGAAGAGGTCCTTTACATCCCTTGTAAGTTGGATTCCTGGGTATTTTATTCTCTTTGAAGCAATTGTGAATGGAAGTTCATTCATGATTTGGCTCTCTGTTTGTCTGTTACTCGTGTATAAGAATGCTTGTGATTTTTGCACATTAATTTTGTATCCTGAGACTTTGCTGAAGTTTCTTATCAGCTTAAGGAGATTTGGGGCATGATTTCAATTATTATGATTCTTAGGTCACACAAAGAAGTGAGAACATGTGATATTTGTCTTTCTGTACCTGGATTATTTCACTTACCATAATAATCTCCAATTCTGCCCATATTGTTGCAAATGACAAGATGTCATCCTTTATTATGGCTGAATAGGACTCTACATTTTCTTTATCCATTCATCTGTTGATGGACACTTAAGTTGCTCCCAGTCTTAGCTATTGTACATAATGCTGCAACAATTATAGGAGTGCAGATATATCTTTCATATACTCATTTCCTTTATTTTGGGTATATACCCAGCAGTGAGATTGCTGGATCATACGGTAACTATATTTCTAGTTTTCTGAGGAATCTCCAAACGGTTCTCCATAGTGCTGATACTGGGAATTTATGTTCCCACCAACAATGTACAAGGGTTCACGTTTCTCCACATCCTTGCCAGCATTTGTTATTGCCTGTCTTTTAAAAATAATCCATTTTAACTGAGGTGAAATTATATGTCTAGTTTTGATTTTCACTTCTCTAATGATCAATGATGTTAGCAATTTTTCTTATACCTGTTTGCCATTTGTATGTTGTCTTTTGAAATATATCTATTCAAATATTTTGCCCACTTTTTGATAAGATTATTTTTTTTCCTACAGAGTTGAGTTCCTTATATAATCTTGCTGTTAATCCCTTGTCAGAGGGATAATTTGTAAATATATTCTCCCATTATATGGGTTGTCTCTTCACTTAGTTGGCTGTATCATTTGCTGTGTAGAAGCTTTTTAACTTGACATGATTCCATTTGTCCATGTTTGCTTTGGTTGCCTGTGCTTGTGGGGTATTGTTCAAGAAGTCTTTCCCTAGACCAATATCCCAATGTTTTCTTGCAGTTTTCATAGTTTAAAGTCTTAGATTTAAGTCTTTAATCCATTTCAATTTTATTTTTGTATATAGTGAGAGACAGTTTCATTTGTTTGCATACAGATATCCCAGTTTCTGAGCACCATTTATTGAAGAGACTGTCTTTACCCCAGCGTATGCTTTTGGAAACTTATCAAACATGAATTCATTGTGGTTGTATGGATTTGTTTCTGGGTTCTTTATTCTGTTACATTGGTCTATGTGTCTGTTTTTATGCCAATTCCATGCTGCTTTGGTTACTACAGTTCTGTGTTGTAATATGAAGTTAGGTAATGTGATTCCTCCAGTTTTGTTAGTTTCACTTAAGACAGTTTTGGCTATTCTTAGTCTTTTGTAGTTTCATATAAACTATATACATTTTAGGATTGTTTTGCCTATTTCTGTGAAGAATGTCATTGGTATTTTGATAGGTATCACATTGAATCTGTAAAGTGCTTTGGTAGTATGGACACTTTAACAATATTGATTCTTCCAATCCACGAATAAGGAATACTTTTCCATTTTGTGGTGTCCTCCTCTATTTCTTTCATCAGTGTCTTATAATTTTAATTATAGAGATCCTTTACTTCTTTGGTTAATTCCTAGGTATTTAGCTTTATGTGTGACTATTGTAAATGGTATTACTTTTTTATTGCTTTTTTACATTTTTCATCATTGTGAACAAAATCAAAATGTATATTGATTTTTTATCCTGCAACTTGAATGATTTTTTTAATCAGTTCTAATAATTTTCTTGTGGAGTCACTAGGTTTTTTCAAATATAAGATCATATCATCAGAAAACAAGGATAATTTGACTTCTTCTTTTTCAATTTGGATGCCCTTTATATTTTTCTCTTGTCTGATTGTGCTAGCTAGGACTTCCAGTACTGTGTTGAACCACAGTGGTGACAGTTGGTATTCTTGGCTTGTTCTAGTTCTTAGTGGAAAGGTTTTCAGTTTTTTTTCCCCCATTCAGCATAATACTCGCTGTGGGTCTGTCATATACGACTTTTATTATGTTGAGGTACGTTTCATCTATGCCCAGTTTTTTTTAGATTTTTTATCATGAAAGGATGTTAAATTTATCACATGCTTTTTCAGCATCAATTGGAATAATCATATAGTTTTTGTTCTTCATTATGTTGATATGATGTATCACAATGATTAATTTGCATATGTTGAACCATCCTTGCATCTCAGGGATAAATCCCACTTGATCGTGATGATCTTTTTACTGTGTTGCTGAATTCAGTTTGTTAGTATTTTGTTGAGGATTTTTTATTCAATATTTATCAGAGTTATTGGCCTGCAGTTTTTTGTTTGTTTGTTTGCATTCATTTTTTTTGTTGTTGTTTTGATGCGTTTGTCTGGTTTTGATATCAGGGTAATAGTGGCTTCATACAACAAGTTTGGAAGTATTTCCTCCTCCTCTCTTTTTGAGAGTAGTTTGAGTAGGATTGGTATTAGTTATTCTTCAAATATTTGGTAAAATTCAGTAGTAAAGCCATCAGGTCCCAGGCTCTTCTTTACTGGAAGAACTTTTATAATGGCTTCTGTCTCATTACTTGTTATGAGTCTGTTCAGGTTTTGGATTTCTTCCTAGTTCAATCTTGGTAGATTGCATGTATCTAGTAATTTGTCAATTTCTCCTAGATTTTCCAATTTATTGGCATATAGTTGCTCATAGTAGCCACTAATGATCTTTTAAATTTCCACAATATCAGTTGTAATGTCTCCTTTTTCATTTCTGA
This sequence comes from Piliocolobus tephrosceles, assembly GCF_002776525.5. NCBI lineage: Eukaryota > Metazoa > Chordata > Mammalia > Primates > Cercopithecidae > Piliocolobus > Piliocolobus tephrosceles. The sequence continues at coordinate 112,137,656 of NC_045435.1, forward strand.
TTTTACTTTACGATCTTCTCGCTGTTTTTCTTAATCTGGCTAAAGTTTTGTCAATTTTTTTAACTTTGAAAAAAACTTCCTTTCATTGAGTCTTTTGTATTGTTTATTTTATTTTAATTGCACTTATATCTGCTCTGATCTTCATTATTTCTTTTTTACGCTAATTTTGGTTTGGTTTGCTCTTCCTTTTCCAGTTCAATAAGATGAATCAATACATTGTTTATTTAAAGTTTTTCCTCTTTTTGGATGTAGGCACTTAAAGCTATAAACTTATCTCTGTGTACTGCCTTTGCTGTATACCCTAGGTTTTGGTATATTGTATTTTCATTATCATTTGTTTCAAGACATTTATCAATTTCCTTCTTGATTTCTTTATTGACCCACTGCTTCAGGAGCATATTGTTTAATTTTCCTGTATTTGTACATATTCTGAAACTCCTGTTGTTATTTATATTTAGTTTCATTCTATTTTTTTCAGAGAAAATGCTTGATATTATTTCAATGTCCTGAATGTTTTAAGATTTGTTTGTGATCTAAAATTTTGAGAATATTCCATGTGCTGAGAAAAAGAATGTGTATTCTGCAGTTCTTGGATGAAATTTTCTGCAAATATCTATTAGATCCATGTTGTCTATACTGCAGATTAGATCTGATGTTTCTTCATTGATTTTTTTTTTTTTTTTTTTTTTTTAAGATGGAGTTTCACTCTTTTTGCCCAGGCTTGAATGAGTGGCAGGATCTCGGCTCATTGCAACCTCCACCTCCTGGGCCCAAGCAATCCTCATGCTTCAGCCTCTCAAGTAGCTGGGATCACAGGTGTGTACCACCACGCCCAGTTAACTTTTTGTATTTTTAGTGGAGACAGGGCTTCTCCATGTTGGCCAGGCTGGTCTCAAACTCCTGACCTCAGGTGATCACCCATCTTGGCCTCCCAAAATGCTGGGATTACAGGCATGAGCCACTGTGCCTAGACAGATTTTCTATATCTGGAAGATCTGTCCAGTGCCAGAAGTGGGATGTTGAATTGCTCTTATTGCATCAATTACTCTTATTGTATCAAGGCCTATTTCTCTGAACAGCTCTATTAATATTTACTTTATATATCTGGGTGCTCCCATATTGGGTGCATATATATATTTAAAATTATTATATCATCTTGCTGAATTAACCCCTTTATCATGATATAGTGACTTTTTTTCCCTCTTCTTACAGTTTTTGTCTTAAAATCTAATTTGTCTGATATAAGTATCGTGAATCCTGGTCTTTTTTGGTTTCCATGGACAAGAAATAACTTTATTTTCAGTCTATATATGTCTTCATAGGTAAAGTGTGTTTCTTGTAAGCAACCAATCGATGAGTCTTGTTTTTCTAAATCCATTCGGGCAGTCTACATATTTTGATTGGAGATTTAGTCCATTTTCTTTCAGTGTTATTATTGATAAGTTAGGACATAGTCCTGCCATTTTGTGATTTGTTTTCTGGCTGTTTTGTGGTCTTCTCTTTCCTCTTTCTTTCATTTCTGTTTTCTTCTAGTAAAGAAGATTTTCCCTGGTGATATAATTTAGTTTCCTGCTTTGTATTTTCTTGTGTATTCATTGTATCTTTTTTATTTATTGGTTCAGGTTACCATAAGGCTTGCAAATACATTTTATAACCCATTATTTTAACCTGATAACAATCTAACACTATTTGCATCAATAATCAATGAAATAAGCACAAAGAAAACTAAAAAAAACTCATGTTAATTTCATCCAACACCCTTTTTGACCTTTTGTTTCTTCTATTTGCATCTTATTGTACTGACTATGTCTTGAAAAACTGTTGTAGCTATAATTTTTGATTGGTTCATCCTTTAGTCTTTCTACTTAGAATTATAATAGTTTACATACCACAGTAATAGCATTATCATATTCCATGTTTTGCTGTGTACTTACTATTACCACCAAGTTTTGTACCTTCAGGTGATTATTTATTGCTCAGTAATAGCCTTTTTTTTTGCGGTTGAAGTACTCCCTTTAGTATTTCTTGTAGGATGAGTCTGATATTGATGGAATCCTTCTGTTTTTGTTTGGGAAAGTCTTCATTTCTCCTTCATGTTTAAGGGATATTATTGCCAGATATACTACTCTAGGCTAAAAGTTTTTGTCCTTCACCTCTTTAGATATGTCATGCCACACTTCTGGCCTGTAAGATTTCCACTGAAGAGTCTGCTGCCAGACATACTGGAGTTATTTTTTACTCCAAATGCTACACAAATAAGCTAGAAAACCATTCTTAATAAAATTGAGAATAGTAAAATATTCTCAATATTTTGCTAGTCCACTTTAAGTTATTATTTCTCTTCTCTTGCTTCTTTTAGGATCCTTTCTTTATCCTTGACCTTTGAGAGTTTGATTATTAAATGTGTTTAGTTAGTCATATCTGGGTTAAATCTGCTTGGTTTTCTACAAATTTCTTGTATTTTTTTTTTTTTTTTTTTTGAGTTGAAGTCTCACTCTGTGGCCCAAGTTGGAGTGTGCAGTGGTGTGATCTTGGCTCACTACAACCTCCACCTCCCAGTTCAAGTGAGTGTCACGCCTCAGCCTCCTGAGTAGCTGGGACTACAGGCACATGTCACCACGCCTGGCTAATTTTTTGTATTTTAGTACAGATGGGGTTTCACCATGATGCCCAGAGTGGTCTTGAACTCCTGAGCTCAGGTGATCCACCCACCTCGATCTCCCAAAGTGCTGGGATTACAGGCACGAGCCACTGCACTGGGAATATAATTTTCTTGTAATTGAATATTGATATTTTTCTCTAAGTTTCAGAAGTTCTCTGATATTATTCATCTGAATAAATCTGAATAAATTTTCTATCCCTGTATCTTTCCATATCTACTATTAAAGGGCTTCAATAACTCTTAGATTTTTACCTTTTGAAGCTATTTTCTAGATCCTATAGATGTGCTTTTTTTTTTTTTTTTTTTTTTTTTTTTTTTGGTCTCCTCTGACAGTGTATTTTCAAAAACACTGGTCCAGAATTGCTGCTTCATTCTTTTTAATTATTTCAATATCTTTGTTTAATTTATCTGATAGAATTCCGAATTCCTTCTCTGAGTTGTCTTGAATTCAAGTATTTAAGTTTCCTCAACACAGCTATTTTGAATTCTCTGTCTGAAAGTTCACATATCTCTGTTTCTCCAGGATTGGTCCTTGGTGCGTTATTTAGTAGATTTGGTTAAGTCATGTTTTGTGGATGATGTTAATTCTAGTAGATGTCCTTCAGTGTCTGGATATTGAAGAGTTAGTTATTTATTGTAGTCTTAACTGCCTCATATTATTTGTAGCTGTCCTGTCCTTCTTGGGAAAGCTTTCTAGATATTTGAAAGAACGTGAGTTGTGAACTAAGTAGTTTCTGCTTTAGGGGGCACCCCAAGCCCAGAAATGCTATGATTCATGCAGAGTTGTAGAGATACCTTGCTGTGGCTGAACCAGTAACCAAGGTGCAGGACAAAGTCCTCCATACTCTTCCCTCTCTTCACCTCAAGCAGAAGGAAGAAGTCTCTTTTGGAGCTGTGAACTGTGCTGTCTGGGGTTAGGGAAGGGTTGATGCCAGCACTCTCTTGGCTGCCATAGCTGCTGTCTCAGGATATTATCTATTAACCCCTTCCACTGCTTCTGGGTCAAGTTCAGCCCTGGGCTTTGCCTAAGAGCTATAGTCCTTATGGCAGAGACTGCCTTTCAAGTTCACTGAGAGACCAAGAGCACTTTGGCCCTAGGTGGCGAGGATTGCCAGCACTCAAGTTCAGACCACTGTGATCAGTGATTCCCCTCTGGCTAAGGCTGATTTTAATGTTCCCTCTGTAAGGGGTGTCAGCTGTAAGTGGAGTTTGGTCTGGGTTTGCTTTCTGTTCCAATAGAACAACACTGAGTTTGATGATGATAGGTGGAACTTTCTGTTTTGCCACCTTAGAGTATATTCTAATATGCCAAAAATATTTTACTATTCTCAATTTTATTAAGAATGGTTTTCCAGCTTATTTGTGTAGAGGTGTTCATAATATTCTCTGATGGCAGTTTGTATTTCTGTGGGGTCAGTGGTGATATCAGCTTTATCATTTTTTATTGCATCTATTTGATTCTTCTCTCTTTTCTTCCTTATTAGTCTTGCTAACAGTCTATCAATTTTGTTGATCTTTTCAAAACACCAGCTCCTGGATTCATTGATTTTTTTTGGAGGGTTTTCTGTGTCTCTATCTCCTTGAGCTCTGCTCTGATCTTAGTTATTTCTTGCCTTCTGCTAGCTTTTGAATGTGTTTGCTCTTGCTTCTCTTGTTCTTTTAATTGTGATGTTAGGGTGTCAATTTTAGATCTTTGCTGCTTTCCCTTGTGGGCATTTAGTGCTATAAATTTCCCTTTACACACTGCTTTAAATGTGTCCCAGAGATTTTGGTATGTTGTATCTTTGTTCTCATTGGTTTCAAAGAATATCTTTATTTCTGTCTTCATTTCGTTATGTACTCAGTAGTCATTCAGGAGCACGTTTCAGTTTCCATGTAGTCGAGTGGTTTTGATTGAGTTTCTTAGTCCTGAGTTCTACTTTAATTGTGCTGTGGTCTGAGAGACAGTTTGTTATAATTTCTGTTCTTTTACGTTTGCTGAGGAGTGCTTCACTTCCAACTATGTGGTCAATTTTGGAATAAGTGCGATGTGGTGCAGAGAAGAATGTATATTCTGTTGATTTGGGGTGGAGAGTTCCATAGATGTCTATTAGGTTCTCTTGGTGCAGAGTTAAGTTCAATTCCTGGATATCCTTGTTAACTTTCTGTCTTGTTGATCTGTCTAATGTTGACAGTGGGGTGTTATAGTCTTCCATTATTATATGGGAGTCTAAGTCTCTTTGTAAGTCTCTAAGGACTTGCTTTATGAATCTGGGTGCTCCTGTATTGGGTGTATATATATTTAGCATAGTTATCTCTTCCTGATGAATTGATCCCTTCACCATTATGTAATGGCCTTCTTTGTCTCTTTTGATCTTTTATGGTTTAAAGTCTGTTTTATCAGAGACTAGGATTGCAACCTTTGCTTTTTTTTGTTTGCCATTTGCTTGGTAGATCTTCCTCCATCCTTTTATTTTGGGCCTATGCGTGTCTCTGCATGTGAGATGGGTCTCCTGAATACAGCAAACTGATGGGTCTTGACTCTTTATCCAATTTGCCAGTCTGTGTCTTTTAATTGGACCATTTAGTTCACTTACATTTAAGGTTAATATTGTTATGTGTGAACTTGATCCTGTCATTATGATATTAGCTGGTTATTTTGCTCGTTAGTTGATGAAGTTTCTTCCTAGCATCAATGCACTTTACATTTTGACATGTTTTTGCAGTGGCTGGTACCGGTTGTTCCTTTCTATGTTTAGTGCTTCCTTCAGGATCTCCTGTAGGGCAGGCCTGGTGGTGACAAAATCTCTAAGCATTTGCTTGTCTGTAAAGGATTTTATTTCTCCTTCACTTATGAAACGTAGTTTGACTGGATATGAAATTCTGGGTTGAAAATTCTTTTCTTTAAGAATGTTGAATATTGGCCCCCACTGTATTCTGGCTTGGTGAGTTTCTGCTGAGAGATCTGTTGTTAGTCTAATGGGCTTTGTGTGTAACCTGACCTTTCTCTCTGGCTGCTCTTAACATTTTTTCCTTCATTTCAACTTTGGTGAATCTGACAATTGTGTGTCTTGGAGTTGCTCTTCTCGAGCAGTGTCTTTGTGGCATTCTCTGTATTACCTGAATTTGAATGCTGGCCTGCCTTACTAGGTTGGAGAAATTCTCCTGGATGATATCCTGCAGAGTGTTTTCCAACTTGATTCCATTTTCCCATCACTTTCAGGGACACCAGTCAGACGTAGATTTGGTCTTTTCACATAATCCCATACTTCTTGCAGGCTTTGTTTATTTCTTTTTACTTTTTTTCTCCATGCTTCTCTTCTCTCTTCATTTCATTCATTTGATCTTCAATCACTGATACTCTTTCTTCCAGTTGATTGAGTCAGTTACTGAAGCTTGTGCATTTGTCACGTAGTTCTTGTGTTATGGTTTTCATCTCTATCAGTTCTTTTAAGGTCTTCTCTGCATTGATTATTCTAGTTATCCATTCATCCATTCTTTTTTCAAGGCTTTTAGTTTCTTTGTGCTAGTTACATAGTTCCTCCTTTAGCTCTGAGAAGTTTGATTGACTGAAGCCTTCTTCTCTGAACTCGTCAAAGTCATTCTCCATCCAGCTTTGTTCTGTGGCTGGCGATGAGCTGCATTCCTTTGGAGGGAGAGATGCCCTCTGATTTTTTGAATTTCCAGCTTCTCTGCATTGCTTTTTCCCCATCTTTGTGGTTTTATCTACATTTGGTCTTTAATGATGGTGACGTACTAATGGGGTTTTGGTGTGGGTGTCCTTTCTGTTTGTTAGTTTTCCTTCTAACAGTCAAGACCCTCAGCTGTAGGTCTGTTGGAGTTTGCTTGAGGTCCACTCCAGACCCTATTTGCCTGGGTATTAGCAGTGGAGGCTGCAGATGATAGAATATTGCTGAATAGCGAGTGTTGCTGTCTGATTCTTGCTCTGGAAGCTTTGTCTCAGGGATGTACCCCGCCGTGTGAGGTGTGAGGTGTCAGTCTGCACCTAGTGGGGCATGTCTCCCAGTTAGGGTACTCAGGGATCAGGGACCTATTTGAGCAGGCAATCTGTCCGTTCTCAGATCTCAACCTCCGTGCTGGGAGATCCACTGCTCTCTTCAAAGCTATCAGACAGGGGCATTTATCTCTGCCGAGGTTTCTGCTGCTTTTTGTTTAGCTATGCCCTGCTCCCAGAGGAGGAGCCTACAGAGGCAGGCTGGCCTCCTTGAACTGTGGTGGGCTCCACCCAATTCAAGCTTCCCGGTGGCTTTGTTTACCCACTTAAGCCTCAGCAAAGGCGGGCGCCCCTCCCCCAGTCTCACTGCCACCTTATAGTTAGATCTCAGACTGCTGTGATAGCCATGAGGGAGGCTCCGTGGGCATGGGACCCTCTGGGCCAGGTGTGGGATATAATCTCCTGGTGTGCCTTCTGCTAAGACCCTTGGTAAAGCGCAGTTTTAGGGTGGGAGTTACCCGATTTTCCAGGTGTTGTGTGTCTCAGGTTCCCTTGGCTAGGAAAAGGGATTCCCTTTCCCCTTGCACTTCCTAGGCAAGGCAATGCCTCGCCCTGCTTCAGCTCTCGCTGGTGGGGCTGCACCAGCTGACCAGCACCAACTGTCTGGCACTCAAGTTGAATCCCTGAATAGACCAATAGCAGGCTCTGAAATTGAGGCAATAATTAATAGCCTATCAATAAAAAAAAGTCCAGGACCAGATGGATTCACAGCTGAATTCTGCCAGAGGTACAAGGAGGAGTTGGCACCATTCCTTCTGAGATACTATTCCCATCAATAGAAAAAGTGGGAATCCTCACTAACTCATTTTATGAGGCCAACAACATCCTGATACCAAAGCCTGACAGAGATACAACAAAAAAAGAGAATTTTAGACCAATATCCCTGATGAACATTGATGCAAAAATCCTCAATAAAATACTGGCAAACTGAATCCAGCAGCACATCAAAAAGCTTATCCACCATGATCAAGTGGGCTTCATCTCTGGGATGCAGGCTTGTTCAACATACACAAATCAACAAACGTAATCCAGCATATAAACAGAAACAAAGACAAAAACCACACGATTATCTCAATAGATGTAGAAAAGTCCTTCAACAAAATTCAACAGCCCTTCATCCTAAAAACTCTCAATAAATTCGGTATTGATGGAATGTATCTCAAAATAATAAGAGCTTTTTATGACAAACCCACAGCCAATACCATACTGAAAACCCCATTGTCTCAGCCCAAAATTTCCTTAAGCTGATAAGCAGCTTCAGCAAAGTCTCAGGATACAAAATCAATGTGCAAAAATCACAAGCATTCTTATATGCCAGTAACAGACAAACAGAGAGCCAAATCATGAATGAACTCCCATTCACAATAGCTTCAAAGAGAATAAAATACCCAGGAATCCAACTTACAAGGGATGTAAAGGACCTCTTCAAGGAGAACTACAAACCACTGCTCAGTAAAATAAAAGAGGACACAAACAAATGGAAGAACATACCATACTCATGGATAGGAAGAATCAATATTGTGAAAATGCCCATACTGCCCAAGGTCATTTATAGATTCAATGCCATCCCCATTAAGCTACCAATGACTTTCTTCACAGAATTGGAAAAAAACTGCTTTAAAGTTCATATGGAACCAAAAAAAAAAAAAAAAAACTAGCATTGCCAAGACAATCCTAAGCCAAAAGAACGAAGCTGGAGGCATCATGCTACCTGACTTCAAACCATATTACAAGATGACAGTAACCAAAACAGCATGGAACTGGTACCAAAACAGAGATATAGACCAATGGAACAGAACAGAGCCCTCAGAAATAATATCACACATCTACAGCCATTTGATCTTCGACAAGCCTGACAAAAAACAAGAAATGGGGAAAGGATTCCCTATTTAATAAATGGTGCTGGGAAAATTGGCTAGCCATAAGTAGAAAGCTGAAACTGGATCCTTTCCTTATTCCTTACACGAAAATTAATTCAAGATGGATTAGAGACTTAAATGTTAGACCTAATACCATAAACATGCTAGAAGAAAACCTAGGTAATACCATTCAGGACATAGGCATGGGCAAGGACTTCATGTCTAAAACACCAAAAGCAACGGCAACAAAATCCAAAATTGACAAATGGGATCTAATTAAACTAAAGAGCTTCTGCTCAGCAAAAGAAACTACCATCAGAGTGAACAGGCAACCTACAGAATGGGAGAAAATTTTTGCAATCTACTCATCTGACAAAGGGCTAATATCCACAACCTATAAAGAGCTCAATCAAATTTACAAGAAAAAAACACAACCCCCTCAAAAAGTGGGGAAAGGATATGAACAGACACTTCTCAAAAGAAGACATGCATACAGCCAACAGACACATGAAAAAATGCTCATCATCACTCGCCATCAGAGAAATGCAAATCAAAAACACAACGAGATACCATCTCACACCAGTTAGAATGGCAATCATTAAAAAATCCAGAAACAACAGGTGCTGGAGAGGATATGGAGAAACAGGAACACTTTTACACTGTTGGTGGGATTGTAAACTAGTTCAACCATTGTGGAAAACAGTGTGGCGATTCCTCAAGGATCTAGAACTAGAAATACCATTTGACCCAGTCATCCCATTACTGGGGATATAGCCAAAGGATTATAAGTCATGCTGCTATAAAGACACATGCACATGTATGTTCATTGCGGCACTATTCACAATAGTAAAGACTTGGAATCAACCCAAATGTCCATCAGTGACAGACTGGAATAAGAAAATGTGGCACATATACACCATGGAATACTATGCAGCCATAAAAAAGGATGAGTTCGTGTCCTTTGTAGGGACCTGGATGAAGCTGGAAACCATCACTCTCAGCAAACTCTCGTAAGAACAGAAAACCACATACTGCATGTTCTCACTCATAGGTGGGAATTGAACAATGAGATCACTTGGACTCGGGAAGGGGAGCATCACACACCGGGTCCTATTGTGGGGAGGGGGTGGGGGGAGGGATAGCATTAGGAGACATACCTAATGTAAATGACGAGTTAATAGGTGCAGCACACCAACATGGCGCAAGTATACGTATGTAACAAATCAGCACGTTGTTCACATGGACCCTATAACTTAAATATAAAAATAAATAAATAAATAAATGAAAATGTGAAGCCACGTTTGGGCTAATATGCCAAAAAAAAGAGTGGTTAGTAACATTAGCAAGTGTTTCCCAACTAGTGAAACGTTGCATTACTTATCTATTACTTAACAAAATTTATTATTATTGAGGCTCTCCTTGCATTCCTGGATAAAAGTATAGTTTGTGATATGGAATTCATTTACAATATTTCTAATTTCTATTTACTAGTATTTTTCTTAAGCAGTTAAGTATCTATATTTAGAAGAAATATTTTCCTATCATATTCAAAAAATAATTTTCTTATTTATATACTATTATTTCCAAGAGACAGTATCAATTAAGTAATGGCCAGAAAAAACTTGTTGAATATCTGAATTCCACAAGTGGTTGATTTTCACAAATAAAGAAATCAATATTTTTATGATTTTCCTATCTTATATTTATTTAGTGATTATTGTTCACAGAATCAAGAAAAGCAGGAGTATGACCACATACACCCTGTCAAATGATATAGAAGCAAATGTTATCTGGTATTACGCATATGTTAATGATTTGATGGAATATAAAGGTTCTCACAACTTGTTTTTGGCCTTTTCTTAGCTATTCCTTCTCAGGCAAATTAGTTTTAGTCACCTAGGCAATTTGTCATTCCCTTAACCACTTCACCTTTCATATTTCTCTGTGCTTATTCATTCTACATCTTCATTATCAAATGTTCTTTCTATATTTACGTGGAAAAATACTTCTTTTTGCCTCTAAAAATCAACCTCAATAGTTAATTCTTTAGTTTCCCCAATCAAAATATTTATTTTATACAGTCCTTTTTTGCTATTATTTACATGTATTTAATACTAGATTTTGAACTCATCCACGATAAGAACAGTGTTTTATTTATTTTGCTGTCTCTCAGACAACTGTTCTCTGTATATAATAAGAACTCATTAACTCCTACCACTCAATGAATGAATGGTATGAGATTCTCCATTTGAAATTTACCCTATTCCTTATACTTCTAAATATTTGTAACTTCAACTAAATAATGTGAAATACAGAAAATTCTTTTTCTTTATTACTATACGTAATCTATTTCATTAAGATATTATGAGATTACTAGAAATATCATTATGATGGTTATAAATAGTGTTCTAGAGTGATGGTACTGATAATATCTCAAGGACATTCATGATCTCTAGCTCCCGCACAATATGGAATCATGGCCTGAACTCATACGTAGCGTATTACTGTCAACTTCTCTACTCACGTCTTTCAAGAAACATTAGAGGGGAAAAATTCACGCACTCACATCTGAGCTGCCAGTCCTCAGAGAACCTTGCTTTTTTATTTACCATAAACTGAAAATAAACTTATTTCACAGTTGCTTTAGCATTAAGAAGACTGTCTGTTTACCCATTTGACAGAATTCTCATATAATCACATGAATGTTGATCTTAGGTAAATACAGATATTGAGGAGGAAGAGAATCATAAGATCAGAAAAACAATTAAAATAATCAATTGAATTTCTAGTTCTCTTTTCTTCTTTCATGGAAAGGCAAGGTAATTTAGTCATATCTTGTCAATTATTAATGCTATTTTTTTTAGTGCTTGGATTATGAGATAAAATACTGTGTCCTCTGGCTCTCAATGTTGAATCTGATTTTAGATTTTCCCTTTTCATTCACTGGAAGCAGAAAAGTAAGGATGGAGAATGAGAGATATAAGGGCACACACAGGGCAGACAGTGCAGCAGGAAAATAATAGCAATGGTGTCCAGCAGGAGAGGAAGGAGGGAACTAAAGGCGGGTGGTAGAATCACATGGCTAGAGGAAGCCAGGTGTAAATCCCACATCCTTTTGTTTGTCTTTATTTAAAACCCCGAAGAAGAAGAAAAGAGAAGCAGTTAAAAGAGATTATAAAATAGCAAGGATTATAAACAATTTTATTGCCTAATAGACTAACAGCAGTTTAAAATATGGTTGGATCACCTAATGAAAACTCAAAGGAAACATCATAAAGAATGTTAATATAATATAATATAAATATGGTAAATAAAAAAGCAAGGTATTAATATAAATGCCTTGAATTTTCTAATGGTATTTTTGGTTTGTATATGTTAGAAGACTGAGGGGCTTAGGCAAAGGAAAAATATATTTTGAAATTAAATAGAAGTTATCCACTAAAATAAGGCACAAATCACTATAGAAATTATAAAACATGTTTAAATAGTCATGTAGGGTCCTTGCAAGGTGCTACAGAATATATCAACTGCCTTCTGCAAAAATTGCGCCTAATATATTTTAGGAAACAATTACAAAGTTTTGAGATTCACATCTGAACAAAGAGAATCAAATGGTTTTATTGTCATGCAACATTTTTAAACTGACAACAGTGTAATAACTTGTGGTTTGCAGTTAACCAAGCAAATAATTTGACTCAATTTATATGTTTATGCTGATATAGTAAACACAATTCAAACAGCACCATAATAATAGAGTATTTTGAAATCTGTTACCAACAAAACAAAACATATAATTACATATTTATGCTAGTTACTGCTAGACAATAGAACAGAAGCACAGAATACAAATGCTCAGAGAGCAAGGTTGATAAGCTTGATAAAATAAATGCCCCGAATGATAGGAGTCACTACTTCAGATTCCTCGGATACCAAGTTCTCTCTTAGGATCACATTGTAACATAAGTAAAGCCATCATTTTGTATGTGGAAATTAGAAATATGGGATGGAATAAAAACTATTGAAGAGCAACTTTAGAAGCAGTAGATGGAAAGTTTTGATCAACTTTGAGTGAAGTGAGCCTATTACATCAGCTGAAGACTACTACATTCACCAATAACGGTAACCTATTTTTACAGTAGTAAGTGATCATTTCCTTTCTTATATTTATCAAAATGGGAATCAACTCATGTCACTATTTCACTTTGTAGAACTAATTACTTCTCTTTATATTTAGAATGTAATTCAAATTTCTAAGGCTGCAAAACCCTCTGTTATGTGGCCACTGCCTATTCTTCCACGACATCATTGCATAGCTCTCTTGTTTTTGTTGATAACATTCTAGACTCTGAATTTTTCTTTGTCAAAATGTTTCAAGGTCTTGTTTCTTGCTGCAATTTTCTCTGTTAGGGATACTTTTTCCCATGATCCTCACATTGCTGGTTTAATTCATCATTTAGAAATCAGGTCAAATATTATACCCTCTAAGACAACCACCCTGGCAATCCTATCCAAAGAGATCAGTTTTCCTTATATGCTCCCTCTCTATCCCATGACCTCATTATTTTTTATAACTTTGATCATTAGCTGATATAACCTCATTTCTGTATTTTTATTTATTGTTTATCTTACTTTTGTTAAATTCAAGCTCCATGACAAGAGAAATATTATATGTATTTTTCACCACTGTATCCACATGTAAACAAAAATGGTGCTCAAGTAGAAAAAAAAAAAAGAAAGAAAGAAAGAAAGAAAGAAAGAAAGAAAGAAAGAAAGAAAGAAAGAAAGAAAGAAAGAAA